>NC_142652.1:92992500-93296666 GCF_055504915.1 Nelumbo nucifera
TAGTAGTGAAAGGAGGATTCTGAAATTCACCTTGGCTACTGGAGCAAAGGTCTCTGCATAGTCTACTCCATATACTTGTGTAAACCCATTGGCCACCAATCAGACTTTGTACCTTTCTATCGTACCATCAGCCCTATGCTTCACTGTGAACACCCACTTGCATCCCGCTGGTTCTTTTCCTTCAGGAAGATCCACCAATTCCCAAGTGCCATTTTTGTGTAAGGCATTAGTTTCTTCCTTCATTGCATCTGTCCATTCAGGTTTGGATAAAGCTTCTACCACATTTTTAGGAAAAAAACACTATCAACGAAGGAAAGGAACATGCGATATGAAGGAGAAATATGATCATAGGACACAAAGTGAGAGATGGGATAATTAGTAGTACAAGATCGAACACCCTTTCTCTCAATGTACCTGGCTGATGTGGAGGATCTGCCTCTGGAGAGTCTGATCATATTGGTTGCATAGTTTCAGGTTCCACGGCTCTTGAGCTCTATTGGCTCTTATGGTGGTGAAGGAAGACATGAAATGGAGGAGGATCAGGAAGAAGAGGTAATTGAGTCTGAGTCTGGGTGTGTTTCTCCTCCTCAACCCTACTCTCCCCTTAAAGAGAAACAGAGAAAAAATGTTGACTCTCAAAGAAGGATACATCCATGAAAACACTTCTTGCGTGAGGCAGGGTCGTAACAACAATAACCCTTTTGAGATAAAGGGTAACCAGGAAAAGCACAAGGAATGGCACGAGGATCGAGCTTACCGCAAGAAGGGGACAAGTCATGAACAAAGCAACGACACCCAAAGACACACATTGGAATGGAGAACAGAGGAGCCGTAGGAAACAAAAGTTGATGTGGAACCTTATATCCTAGTAACTGAGATGGCATACGGTTGATGAGATATGTAATATACATAATAGCATCCATCCAAAAGTGTTTCGGAACATTCATATGGAATAATAAACCACGAGCTAGTTCAAGAAGATGACGATTTTTCCTTTCAGTAACACCATTTTGCTTGAGTGTCCTAGCACAAGAGCTCTAATGAAGAGATTCATACGAAGCAAAGAATTCCGTAATATCACTATGGAAGTACTCATTTGCATTGTCCGACTAGAAAATATGAATCTCAGTTTGAAATTAAGTAAAAATCATGTGTTAAAAATCTTTCACAATCTTTGGCACTTCATCTCTAGATCACATAGGATAAACCCATGCATATCTAGAGTAGTCATCAATCAAAGTAACAAAATACTTATATCCAGTCTTAGAAGGACTTGAAAGAAGAAGAAGAAGAATTGTTTACTGTATTACAGGTTTGAAGAGAAGAAAAGAGAGAGAGAGAGAGAGAGAGAGAGAAGAGTGAAGATTGGAGAAAAGAAAGAAGGGGTTCGGTGGTGAATAATCTATCGCCCCATACACTCCTTTATTTATAGATTTTAGGATCTTTACAAGAATAGGAAATAAACAAAAATTAGAAACAATAAGGCTTGCTGGCCCAACTTAATAGAAATTAGAAACTATTAACAAAACAAATTAGAAACAACTAGGTGTAGGTATGAAACCATACACACTAGAGCCTGAGTATGGGTATGGAACCCCACACTCGTGGCTAACCTACTATTTCTTCACTCCCCCTCAAGTTGGGAGTAGATATTTGTCATACCCAACTTGCGTAGATCTGTCTCCAATTTGCCTTTTGTGACTGCTTTGGTGAAGAGATCAGCTAACTACATGTCTGAGGCAATGTAAGGAAGGCATACTTCTTGAGATGCGACTCGTTCTCGAAAAAAATGTCTGTCAACCTCAATATGCTCAGTCCTGTCATGCTTTATTGGGTTGTAGGCAATATTAATTGCAGCTTGATTATCACAATACATTTTTGACAACCTCGATAATGCTCAGTCCTCTCAACTCCCTACATTTTTGACAACCTTCTTCACAACTCCCCCCCCAGTAACCGGGACAGGTAAAGGAACTCTTGGAGCTAAAACTGAAATCCCTTCCTCACTATTCTCCCCCTGAGGAGAAGCCTTATGATAGTAGGGCAAATCCTCAAAGAAGGTGACATCCATGGACACAAAGCGCTTCCCTGAAACTGGCTCATAACAGCAATATCCCTTTTGATTTTGTGCATACCCAAGGAAAATACACTTAGAGGCTTTGGGATCAAACTTGGAGCAACGAGGTCCAAGGGTTTGAACAAGACAAGTACACCCAAAAGTTTTGAGGGGAATAGTGAATAGGTCCTTATCTGGATATAGAAGATTGAACGGGGTTTGCATGTTTAGGACCAATGAAGGAACCCTGTTAATGAGGTATATGGCTGTACGGATTGCATCTCCCCAGAAGCGTATGGGAACATTGGAGTTGAGCATGATGCTTCTGGCTACCTCTAAAATATGTCTGTTTTTTCTCTCAGCAACCCCGTTTTGCAGAGGTGTGTGAGGATAGGTGCTCTGATGAATGATCCCATAATCAAGGAGATAAGATGCCAAGGGTTTTGCAAAGTATTCCTTGGCATTATCAGATCTAAGAATCTTGATCTTGGTTTCAAATTGAGTTAGGATCATCTAATGGAAAGTTTGGGTCAGAGGGGGGACCTCATCTCGAGAAGGCATAAGATAGACCCATGAAAAACGGGTATAGTCATCAACAAACAATAAGAAATATTTGTACCCCCCATGGTAGGAGTATGGAAGGGCCCCAAAAAATCGATATGCATAATCTCAAAAGGAAGGTTGCTTCTTTTATTACTTAAAGGATAAGATGATCTACTATGTTTTGCAAGTTCACAACTTTCATGTTTTAACCCAGACACTTCTACTAACTCAAACAAGTTTGGAAAAAGACTCTTTAAAGACCCAAAAGATAAATGACCTAAGCGGTTGTGCCAAAGCATAAACTTACTACAAGACTGAGAAACAAACAATTTCCCTGCTTCCCCCTGTGAATGTTCCAGCAGGTAAACTCCATTCATCTCACGGCCGATTCCAATCACCTTTGCTTCCAGATCTTGAAAAATACACCGATCAGGGAAAAAAGTTACCGAACAGTTTTGATTTTTAGTAATACTACTAACTGAAAGTAAGTTAGCACTAAGCTTGGGAACATGCAAAGCTGAGGATAGGGTGATGCTATCTAATAATCTGATGTCTCCCATGCCATAATTGGTACAAGAGAGCCATCAGCAATAGAAATTGTCTCTCCCAAAGAATAAACAATAGGTGCTAAATAGAGTAGATATGTTGGTCATATGATCTGAAGCACCTTAATCTATTACCCAGGAAGGTCTAGTATTACCTGGGACAGAAGCATGATAAGCAGTAGCTCTTGTACCTATATGAGCAAGGGCTGAAGTAGGTTGTTGAGCTGATGTAGGCTGAGCTGAATTACTAAATTCATTTTCTAGCTGAGTCAGAGCAGCTCAGACTGTAGCTAGAGTATCTAGAGGAATGCCTCTTGTGCTTGATGAAGTTGTACTATCAGTGTTGACAGCCATATTAGCATTCCCTTTCTTATTTTTGAGCTTTGTTGGAACTAGATGAGGGTGCAACTTCCAACAGGTGCCCTTAGTATGTTTAGGTTTCTTGCAGTGTTCACATACTATGTCCTTCTTAGCTTCCTTCTTCTCCTTATACCCCCCCCCCCCAGAATCAGGTCTAACTACTATCAAAGCTGATTAGGAGGGTTGTTGTTGCAACACAACCTTTTTCCTAGTTTCTTCACTATGCACTAGGGAATAGACTTGTGATAAAGTTACACTATCTCTTGTCAACAACTATTGTCTCACAATTCATATTCAAAGTTCAGACCAGCTAGGAACTCAAAAACCCTGTTAGTTTCAACCTGCTTTCTATATGTTTGTGCATCTTTCTGACTCTCCCACTCAATTGTTTCAAGATGGTCAATTTCATGCCACAAAGATTTTAAGGTTGAAAAGTAAACAGAGACCTGCTTCTCTCCTAGCAACATTAAGAGGCTGAGAATAGGTTTCCTTCATAGCATCCCATATTTCCTTAGTTGTTTTGGCCCACAAGTAGTTTCGGCTGATGTGTGGCTGCATAGAGTTGAACAGCCATGTCATCACCAAAAAATTCTCTTGGACCCACCTAGCATAAGTAGGGTCCTCCTTGGAGGGTTCCTTCACATTCCTTAGCAAGAAGTTCAATTTTCCTCTACCCGCAATAGCCACCATGGCTTATTGGGCCCATTCCAAGTAGTTTGATCCATCAAACTTAACAGTTGTAATCTGAAAGGTGTTTTCAGTCATGTTACCTGAACCACCAGTCCCAAAAGCACCTTCCCCTTGGTTCTTGTACTCCATTCTAAGACAAGAAGAGGCTTTAAACTACTGTGACAAGAAAAGGCTGTATTTCAAGGCTGATAACAGCCGACCTAGGACAATGATTTTGCAGTTAGATAACAGTCAACTACTGTCTTGGGATTGATATCAGTCTTGATATTTTCTATCTATACCTCTCTAAAGGAATAACAAAGTCCTTTTGAGTATCAATCTCAAGAAAAGGTACTTACTTTATGAAGAAAAAAGCCCAAAAAACTGATTGCTACCTTCGGTCTTAAAACTTGATCAATCGATTACTATTAGCACCTTGAATCTTGATCAAAGGTCCAAGAAAAAACTGATCAACACCTCCAATCTTGATCAAGAATCGATCTTGATCACTTAATTCCTGCCTGATTCTTCCTGATTACAAGATGCTCTCTCCAATCTTAAGGCAGCTGCTAAAGCCTCCTTGCAACCTCCAAGAATCAGCTAAAATAAGGATCTTACTGAACTTTCAGCCCTAAACAATTCTCATGTGGTCGGCTGAATTAAATCCACATGAGAAACCCTAGATCTAAGGCTTTGATACCAACTTGAAAGAAGAAGAAGAACTGTTTACTGTATTACAGGTTTGAAGAAAAGAGAGAGAGAGAGAGAGAGAGAAAAGAAAGAAGGGGTTCGGTGGTGAATAATCTGCTGCCCCATACACTCCATTATTTATAGCTTTTAGGATCCTTACAAGAATAGGAAATAAACAAAAATTATAAACAATAAGGCCAGCTGGCCCAACTTAACAGAAATTAGAAACTTCTAATAATAGGAATTAGAAACTACAGAAATTAAAAACTACTAAAAAGAAAATAGAAACTACTAATAAAACAAATTAGAAACAACTAGGAGTGGGTATGAAACCACACACACTAAAGTCTGAGTGTGGGTATGGAACCCCACACTCGTGGCTAACCAACTATTTCTTCAGAAGGTAGAGTAACATGGCCCTAAACATCAGAATAGACAGTATGAAATAGAAATTCAGATATTTTGATTCTTAAAGGAAATGAATTTCTACAATGTTTGCTCAACTGACATGTTTGACATTGTAACTCACTAACTGACAGAGTTAAATAACTCGGGAAACATAAGTTTCAAAGATTCAAATGAAAGATGACCAAGACGACTATGCCATAAGTAAGCATGACTCTCACTAGATGAACTTAAGGACTTTGTAGCCACAAGACTGGCTTTATTCTCCAACACGTAGAGACCACCCACCATGCTTCCTCTACCAATCATCTTCCCCGAGGCCAAATCCTGAAACACACACGAAGGAAAGAAGGTCACTGAATAAATCAAGGAGTGAGTAATACTGCTAATGGAAAGTAAATTAATAGGTAATTTAGGAACATGCAACACATTAGAGAGGGTAAGACCGAAAGGAAGGGAGATGGTTCCTTGACCGGCTATAATGGAGAATGATCCATCAACTAGTCTCACCTTATCTCTCCCAGAGATGAGGTTATATGCATGAAATAAAGTTGACTTACCAGTCATGTGGTTTAAGGCTCCAGAGTCAATTATCCAAGGGGAATCAAATGTATGACATAACACATGGAAAGCATTGACAATATTACCTAATGTAGATGCAAAGGAGGTAGGAGTAGGGCCAAAATCAGAGTGTCACTCCTAGGGTACCATGGGACTAGTCTCTTGAGATGCCACATTTGTTGAGTTTTATTTCTTCTAACTCTGCTAGGTGGCTTCTTACTCTGACCAAATGCTGATTTCTTACTCAATTCTTGAGCCCATTTAGGCTTGCCATGTGTAGAGAAGATGGGCCAAATGGCCCGTAGACTACTTTCTTATTTCTCTTCTTTATGTTCTTTGCTGTAATGGGCCTCAACATGGGCCTTTCTTATGTCTTTTTTAATTATTCGCCCAGTTAAGGGCCTCTCTGTAAATTACTGAAATTAAATTAATGAAAAGGAATTAGGGGTGTAAGAGAAGATTAGATTCGAAGACCTCTCCTTGAACCCTTATTGCCACCACCTTCTTCTTCCTCTTCTCTCTTCTCGATTCTTTATTTTTGTTGTTCTCTATCACTTTTCTGCACCTTTTTAAACAGTTCGTTTATTTCAGAAGGTTGTTTTTCTTCTTGGTATCAAAGCAGGCTCTTCTTTTCTCTCTTTCCTCCTCTTTCTTCCCATACACAGTGTGCATGGAGAACTGAATCGAATGAATAGTTAAAGAAAATTTTTCCAGTCCAGCTGTTAGTAGTTTTTTGGAGAGGAGGCTATCCTTGTCGTCACTTTGACAGTATCAAGTGTATTGCCCGAAACCCTAATTAATTGGAGAAATCCACTTGCAAGCCCCACAGAGAGTTTGACCTTGGCGCTCAGTGATTGAAAGACTTCATGTTCTTCATCTTAAAGATCGATTCAAGTTGCTCGGTGTTCTGTGAAGTCTACAAGGTACGGCTAGGTTTTTTCTGTTTCTCCTGGGTTCCGGGTGAGACGCAGTTAACAGGTATGGCTACATAGAGGTTGATTCACAACACATATTTTTTCCTATCTTCATTGATTATTATTTGAGAACAAGCATGTTGCTGAATCCAAATAGGTTCTGGGGGCTCCTGTTGACTATCTACTGGTTGTGACAACAGTTAAGCTAGATGGAACCAATTATCTGGCATGATCACAATTAGTAAAGATTCATGTTTGCAACAGAGGCAAGTGGGGGTATATCTCCGAGAGCAAGAAAGCTCCTGCAGAAGATGATCCATCCTATGAAAAATTGATGCAAGAAAATTATACTGTCATTGGATGGTTAGTAAATTCTATGCAACCTCAAATTAGTCAACACTATTTGTGGATGAATTCAGCAAAGAAAATATGGGACAGTGTTGCTGAAACCTATTCTTAGAAACTGAATGTAGCTAGGGCATATAAGCTAAGGAGTGATGTGAAAAATTTAAGGCAGGGGAAGAGACCTTTGGTTGTTTATTTCTCAATGCTGAAATCCCTTTGGCAAGAAATTGACTTGATGGAAACTATAGCCTAGTAAAGTACTAATGATGTTGAAACCTATAGAAAACTAGTTGAGAGAAACAGAGTATTTGAATTTTTGATGGGGCTGAATCTTAAGTATGACATCACAAAACAGAACTCACCCAAGGATAGCGTTTCATTGTCTCATACATATGCCTTGGAAAGTAGTGAAGAAAGCAGGAGACTAGTCCAGGTTCAAGGGGCTGGTCTAAATGACCACTTTGCTAACATGGGGCTGAAACCTAAGGGAACTATAGGAAGTCCAAGGTGGTTCAGGTAAGAAGGAAGTTATTTGTGAGTATTGTAAGAAGCCAAAGCATACAAAAGACAAGTGTTGGAAACTGCATCCGGAGCTGCTTCCCCTTCGTTTTCAAAAGAAGTCTGATAATATGAAGACAGGAAGTGCCAATATTGTTGTTGGTCCAAATAATGATAGATGCCTAACCAAAGAGAGGATAGCTACTGAACAGTTAGTAGTTATGAAGGCAGAGTATGAGAAGTATGGAAGGATGATCAGTCACCTAGAGAGTGTTGCCTCTTCTTCCAACCCTCCGGGAAATTCGACCTCTTCTGCATTTACCCATTTAGGTATACGGGCTTCTGCTAATCATGCAACTATCTCAGATAATCATAGGATCCCTTGGATTATTGATTATGGTGCTTCTGACCATATGACCAGCCTTTCCACCTTGTTTATTTTTTATGATTTGCTTCCTGGCCGTGATAAAATCACCCTAGCCAATGGCTCTCTTGCTCCTATCTCTGGGAAGGGAATCATCAAGGCTACAAACTCTCTATTACTTCCTTCCGCTCTTCATGTACCCAAACTAAATACAAATTTGTTATCTGTAAGCAGCCTAACTAAGTCTTTGAATTGCAGTGTAACATTTTTTCCTTCCTACTCTATTTTTTAGGATCTAGAATCTCAGAAAGTGATTGGAAGTGGCCATGAGGCGAATGGAATATATCTACTAGATACTCCTGGACAGAGCCAAGGACAACCTGGGAAAGCTGCCTTTGGATCTACATCTTCAAAGTCTGACAGTCGTGTCATGTTATGTCATTTTCGTTTGGGTCATCTTTCTTTTACTACATTGAGTCATTTATTCCCAAAACTATATAAGGGAATTAATTTGTCCAGTCTTCATTGTGAGTCTTGTGAGATGTCAAAACATTGTAGAAGCAATTAGCCATTGAATAATAAAAGATCTTCTCCATTCCATATTGTGCAATCTGATGTGCGAGGGCCTTACCACTTGCCCTCTATCCGTGGCTACAAATATTTTATCTTGTTCATTGATGATTTTTCACGATATACTTGGATATTTTTTATGAAGTCCCGTGATGAAGTTCCCAGACTTGTGAGGCAGTTCCATGAATTTGTTCTAACCCAATTTGATACTATAATCAAAATTTTCAGATCCGACAATGAAAAAGAATATTTTGAGAAAAATCTAACCTATTATCTCATAGATTTGGGGGTTATTCACCAAAGTTCTTGTGTTAGGACTCCAGAACAGAATGAAGTTGCTGAAAGAAAAAACCAACATATTGTTGAAGTTGTAAGAAGTATCCTATTTGCCTCAGATGTCCTTACAAGATTTTGGGGAGATGTTGTCCTCACTGCAACCTACACACACCAAGTACCCAGAGACATAAATTTGAACCAAAGGCCCACAAGTGCATTTTCCTTGGTTATGCCTCCACACAAAAGGGTTATTGTTGTTTTGATCCAAAGTCTGGAACTCGGCATGTCTCAATGGATGTCACCTTTGATGAGTCTTCTTCTTTCTATGATCCTTCTTCTTAGGAGAGGCATTGTCCAAAGGGGGAGAATTTGTCACAGTTGTTTGCTCTCCCCTTTCCTGTCCCAGTTGAGTCTTCTTTTGAGCCTCTTTCTACTTCAAATGAGTCAAGGGAGGAACAGTCATCTCATTCTCATTCCAATATTCCTATTCCTCCTTATCCCCTTTTTAATCCCAGGTTGTACCAGCGGCAGAGAACTAGAAGTGGGCAGATTGTTTCCTCTACATCACATGAGCCCCCTATACTTTCAATCACAAAAGAGGCAACAGGTACCAATACAGTCCCTTTGGAGCCATCCTTCCTAGACCTTGATGTCACTTTCTCTATTAGGAAAGGTAAAAAGAAGTGTATTGCACATTGCATTTCCAAACACCTTTCTTATAGTTTACTCTCTCCTTCATATTTTGGCTATCTTTCTTCTGTTGCTTCTAACCCAATACCCAAGTCAGTGTCAGAAGGTCTTATTATTCCATAATGGAGGGATGTTATGAGAACGGAAATTAATGCCCTGCATAAGAATGACACTTGGGAAGTGGTTGATTTGCCTAAAGGGAAGGAACCAGTGGGTTGTAAGTGGGTTTTCACCATCAAATATCATGTTGATAGCACCATTGAAAGGTACAAAGCTAGGCTGGTTGCAAAAGGTTATACACAGACATATGGAATTGACTATCTAGAGACCTTTGCTCCTGTTGCAAAGATGACCTCTGTGAGGGTTCTACAATCTCTAGTTGCTCATTCAGATTGGCCACTTTACCAGCTGGATGTGAAAAATGCATTCCTGAATGGAGAGTTACATGAGAAGGTCTATATGTCTTCCTCCGGGAATGTATGACACAGATATGGAGGGAAAAGTATGCAAGCTGAAGAAATCTCTTTATGGACTTAAACAGTCACCTAGGGCATGGTTTGAAAGGTTTAGGGCTGCCCTTATTAACTTTGGCTATATACAGACTCAGTCTGATCATACCCTCTTTGTGAAGAGGAGAGGTGATGGAGATCAGTCTATGCATTATAAGGCCTATTCTCGTAAGAAGAGGCCAACAAACAGGTTCTGATTTGGCATGGAGAAGACTCTTGGAAATTGGACTGATCCGGTCAGGGGTATTTTCGTCATTTCGACCAGCCCAATGGGAACTTAGGCTATAGCATCTTGTTCCTATAGCTTATTAGTGCTTGTCTTTCAATTTTTAGTTTAATTGCATTAGTAGATAGAAAGTTATTGTGTTTCTTGTTGCACAAGACAAAGAGTGGCACTTTTTGTAATTATGGTGAACAGTGTTCCGGGCCACACAAGTCACTCTATAAATAGATGCATTCTCTTCCTTTTGAGGCTAATGAATGAATGAAGCTTTCTTAAGAACTCTCTTGCTGTATCGAGTGATCCCTACAAACCCTAGAGCGATTCTAGGACTCCTTGGAGTGATTCCATGGGATTTCTCTCTCTTTTCTCTTTCTCTAACCTTTCTACTCTCTCTTCCTCTCTCTTTCTGTCTTGTGTTAGTTTGTTCCAGCCCTACTGCATCGCCCTACTGCATCGCCCTACTGCATCAAGAGGCTCTTTGGCAGTATATCTTATTGTTTATGTTGATGATATAGTTGTGACTGATAATGATGTCACAGGGATTAATGATCTTAAATTTTTCCTTTATACAGAGTTTGAGATCAAATATCTGAGGGAATTGAGATATTTTCTTGGCATAGAAGTTGCTCGATCTAAGGATGGGATCCTTACCTCTCAACGAAGATATGTGCTTGACTTGCTCACTGAAACAAGGAAGATGGGTGTTAGACCAGTTGCTACTCCTATTGATATGAGTCATAAACTCTCTGCCTCAGATGGAGTATTGTTGAAAGATAAGGGAGTCTTCCAGAGGTTACTTGGGAAGCTGCTCTATCTATGCATGACTCGGCCAGACAATGCATATGCTGTCAGCTGCATTAGTCAGTTCATGCATGCTCCCAGGGACACTCACATGGCAGCAGCAGAACGAATTCTATGTTATTTGAAGGGTTCTCCTAGAAAGGGAATTCTATTTGCTAAGCATGGTCATACGAAACTGGAGGCTTACACAGATGCTAATTGGGCCGGAAACATTGATGATAGAAGATCAACTTCTGGGTATCGTAGCTTGGTGGCAGGTAATACTGTTTCTTGGAGAAGCAAGAAACAATCAGTTGTTGTCAGATCTTCAGCCGAAGCTAAATATAGAGCCATGGATCATGGAGTTTCTGAGCTACTGTGGTTTCGATCCTTGATGGAGGAATTGGGTATTGAGTATGATAAGCCATTAATGTTATACTGTGATGATCAGGCTGCCATCAACATTGCTCACAATCCAGTGCAACATGACAAAACCAAACATATTGAAGTTGACAGACATTTTATTTGAGAAAGAGTGGCTTCTGGAGAAGTTTATCTACCTTTTATCTCTTCTGAAGGACAGTTAACTTATTTCCTTACCAAGGGCATCCCCAAGGCTAAACTTTAGCATGATTGACATCTATGCTTAGCTTGAGGGGGAGTGTAGAGAAGATGAACTAAATGGCCCATAGACTGTTTTCTTATTTCTTTTCTTCATGTTCTTTGTGTAATGGGCCTCAACTTGGGCCTTTCTTATGTTATGTCTTTTTTAATTATTCGCTCAGTTAAGGGCCTCCGTAAATTATTGAAATTAAGTTAATGAAAAGGAATTAAAAGTGTAAGAGGAGATCAGAATCGAAAATCTCTCTGAACCCTTATTGTCGCCACCTTCTTCTTCCTCTTCTCTCTTCTTGATTCTTTTTTTCTACTGTTCTCTATCACTTTTCTGCACCTTTTTAAACAGTCTGTTTATTTCACAAGGTTGTTTTTCTTCTCCATGGAATTCCCAACATGTGTCTCTAGTGTGCCTGGACTTCTAACAGTGGATGCACCAAAGCTTGTCTTTGTCATCCACTCTCTTTTGTGAATCACCCTTCTTAAAAGGGCCTCCGACATTTGAAATTGTACCTCCTTGGACTGCTAGTGCAATTGGCTCCTCCTCTGTACAATTCATCACACTTCTACTCTCTTAAAACTGAACTAAGGCGCAAATTTCCTAAACTGAAGGTAAGTTCTTACTTCCTAAGATTTGTACCCTCATGGACTCATATGTAGGATTCAGCCCCAAAAGAAAAGCAAATACTCGTTGTTGGGAGACAAGTGACTTGTAGGCCTTTGCATCTTCATACACTTCCAATTCACATTTTGATAAAGAATCAGTTCCTTCCAGATTGATGTCAGATCTGAGTAGTACACCGAGAGACTCCTCTCCCCCTGTATGCAAGTGCCTTTGCTCTGAATAGTTAGATTTTGCTTGTTCCCATATTTCACAAGTTGTTTCAGCCCACATAAATGTCTTCCTTACTTGTGACAACATGGAAACCAAGAACCATGACATCACCATACTATTTTCTTGGTCCCACCTGTCATGTTCAGCACTTCCAGACTTTGGTTCCTTCACTTTACCATTGATATACCCTATTTTCCACCTAACAGTAATGTAAAGTGTCGGCAAATTAAGAAAGATATGATTTGAGATTTGAATAAATTTAGGAAAGATTAGATTTGAATAAATTTAGGAAAGTCCGATCCTAGGATTAAGGGAAAGATTTAGTCAATCCCTGATTGAGAGAAATTCTAGGAGTTTGTCTCTCCTATCTTTTCTTATTTAAGGTGTATGCTCAATATGCTTTGTATCATCAATAAAGAAAATCTTCTTCTTTTCTCCCTCTATATTTCGCAACATGGTATCAGAGCCATAGGGTTCGATCATGAATATTAAGGCCGCCATGGTTGGCTCAGGTTCAGCATCTTCGGATGCTACTAGTGGTGTGACGTCTTCGGAGGGAGGTATTCAGCCTGCGGCTATTTCTCTTTCTGAGAATTCCCTTCAAATTACCATTCACAAACTCAATGGAAAAAATTATCTTGAGTGGTCTCAGTCCGTGTGGTTAGTGATTGACGGCAAAGGGAAACTCGGCTACTTGAATGGCGAAGTGAAACCACCAGCCACTGATGATCCAAAGTACAGGCAGTGGCGTTCTGAAAACTCTATGGTTACCGCCTGGTTGATCAACTCTATGGATCCGGTGGTTGGAAAACCATTCATGTTTCTGCTGACGACTCGCGATGTGTGGGAAGTTGTTAGGGAAACCTATTCAGATTTGGACAATCATTCACAATTGTTCGAACTGAATACCCGAATGTGGAAGATGCAACAAGGTGAATGTGAAGTAACAGCCTATTATAATGAGATGATGGTTGTTTGGCAGGAGTTGGATTTATTTGAAGAAGAAGAATGGGAAAGTCCCAGTGACAGTGCTCAGTACAAAAAGAAGATAGAAAGAGGCCGAGTTTTTGTCTTCTTGGCTGGTTTGAACAAAGAACTCGATGAGGTTCGGGAACATATCTTAGGACGAAAGCCCTTGCCAACTATAAGAGAGGTTTTTTCAGAAGTGCGTAGAGAAGAAGCACGGCGGCAAGTGATGTTAAAGAATGTTAGTGAAACAAAAACAAAGAATGAAGGGTCCACTCTTGTGGCCCAAGGTCCAGACTTAGACGGAGATAAACGAGGAGGAAAGCAAAGGCCTTGGTGTGATCATTGTAGAAAGCCATGGCATACTCAGGAAACCTGCTGGAAGCTGCACGGGAAACCGGCGGGTTGGAAGAAAAAATCAGGCAGTGACAACAAGTCAGGGGGAGATGTAAGCGCACTTCAAGTAAGCAACTCGGATCCAGGGCAGCAGTCATCCTCAGAGTCTCTTCCTTTCGCAAAAGAACAAATAGAGCACTTATATAAAATGTTTCAATCTCAATCGTTAAGAAACTCTAACCCATCCTGTTCTCTAGCTCAGTCAGGTAATTTCTTCACTGCATCCATTGCTTGTACCAAATCTAATGGTTCCTGGATACTAGATTCAGGTGCCACTAATCATATGACCGGCACTTCGCAATTCTTTTCTTCATATACACCCTGTGCAGGGAATCAAAAGGTTAAGATTGCAGATGGTTCCTTTGCTACTGTTGTTGGGAAAGGAACTGTACCTATTTCTCCTTCTCTAAACCTCAAAGATGTTCAGCATGTTCCTAACCTATCCTACAATCTCTTATCAGTCAGCAAACTTACCCTTGATCATAATTGTCGAGTTAATTTTTGGTCTTCTTGTTGTGAATTTCAGGATTTAACCTCGGGGAAGATGATTGAGGGTGCTAAACAGGATGGTGGTCTCTACCTCTTTAATAAAGGATCTACTTTTGGAAGGCAAGACCAACAGACTTGTTTCAGCTCTATCTTTGTTTCTAGTGACAATGATGTTTTGTTATGGCATTATCGATTAGGTCATCCTAGCTTTCAATATTTAAAGCATCTATTTCCCAAGTTATTCATGAATAAAAATCATTCAGTTTTCAAGTGTGAATCTTGTGAATTAGCAAAACATCATCGTGTTGTTTTTCAGTCTCAACCATATAAAAAATCAAAACCATTTACCATGATTCACAGTGATGTTTGGGGCGCTTCTAGAGTGACAACTCTTTCTGGAAAATGTTGGTTCATTACTTTTATTGATGATCATACTAGGGTAACTTGGGTTTTTCTTTTAAAAGAGAAATCTGATGCTGAAATTGTGTTCAAAAATTTCTATAACATGGTTCAAACACAATTTCAGACTCAGATTAAAATTTTTCAAAGTGATAATGGAAAGGAATTTTTTAACAATGTGTTAGGGAGTTTTTTTGCTGAGAAAGGAATTGTACACCAAAGTTCGTGTAATAATACACCTCAACAAAATAGGGTGGCTGAAAGGAAAAACAAACATCTCGTTGAAGTTGTTAGAGCCTTAAGTTTTCAAACTAAGTTTCCTAAGTATCTTTGGGGAGAAGCCGTTTTAACAGCCACTTATTTGATTAACAGAATGCCTACACGAATTTTGGATTTTAAAACACCCATACAGGTTTTCATTGACTGTTTTCCAAACTCTCGGCTAGTGACAAACATTCCCTTAAAAATTTTTGGAAGTGTGGCCTTTGTTCATAACCATGATCCTAAACGTTCCAAACTTGATCCAAAAGCACATAAATGTATTTTTGTAGGTTATCCCACTAATCAGAGAGGGTACAAATGCTTTGATCCAGTTTTGAAAAGGATGTTTGTGACTATGGATGTCACATCCTTTGAAGGAACCTCGTACTACAGCAACTCCCATCTTCAAGGGGAGAGCAACACTAGTGAAGATGGTTTTTTAGATGGTTCTGATTTAATGTTTGAATTTGTTCATAATGATGTTCCTCACAAGCAGTCACCGAAAGAAAGCGAGGTAGAAAATACAAAATTAGTGGAAACAAATGAATTAAATATTGAAAATGAACAACCTTTGGTGATGCCATCTCAAAATGAAAAAGCTGAAACAACAGAGATGCGTGTGAAACAGTATAAAGGCCTTGTATATTCAAGGGAATATCTAGCACAGAAAAGGAGAGGCACTATTCCGCATCATCAACAAGAATCTGATCTAAGGTTGGATCATGAAACTCATGATAATTCTCCAAAAATCCCTGAAAATATTCCTCAAAGTAATTCTAATTCTTCCTGTCACCTTGATCTTCCCATTGCTCTTAGGAAGGGTGTTAGGTCTTGTACAAAACATCCTGTCAAATTTTGTATCTTACAAAAATATTTCACCTTCATATTGTACCTTTATTTCACAAGTGTCTAGTGTATCCATTCCTAACAGTATCCAGGAGGCTCTAAATGTTCCTGAGTGGAAAGAAGTTGTTTTTAAGGAGATGAGAGCTTTGGAAAAGAATGCTACTTGGGAGAAAGTGGACCTGCCGGATGGAAAGACAGTTGTCGATTGTAAATGGGTGTTCACTCTGAAGTACAACTCAGATGGGTCCTTGGAGAGATACAAGGCTCGCCTAGTAGCGAAAGGCTTTACTCAGACATATGGAGTAGACTACTCTGAGACCTTTTCTCCAGTGGCAAAGCCAAATACAGTTCGAGTACTCTTATCTGTTGCAGCTAATCTTGAATGGCCACTGAATCAACTAGATGTGAAGAATGCCTTTTTGAATGGAGACTTGGAAGAAGAAGTATATATAGAGCCTCCACCTGGTTTCACTGAGAAGTTTGGAACTAAGGTATGCAAGCTAAAAAAATCTCTATATGGACTTAAACAGTCTCCCAGAGCTTGGTTTGAAAGATTCACAATGTTCGTCAAAAGTCAATGATATAGTCAAGGACAAGCTGATCATACTCTTTTCACAAAAAGATTCACAAAAGACAAGGTTTCGGTTCTGATTGTCTATGTTGATGACATAATCTTGACTGGAGATGATATTGAAGAGATGAGCAGACTAAAGTAGAGCCTAGCCAAGGAATTCGAGATTAAAGACTTAGGCCAGCTAAGGTACTTTCTTGGAATGGAAGTGGCAAGATCAAAGAAGGGCATTGTGGTTTCGCAACGAAAATATATTTTAGATCTCTTGAAAGAAACTGGAATGAGTGGTTGCAAACCTTCAGACACTCCGATAGAAGTTAATACTAAACTTGGAGAAGTTAAAGATAAGGTTCCAGTAGATACAAGAAAATACCAAAGGCTGGTAGGAAGAATGATTTACTTGTCACATACACGTCCTGATATTGCCTTCGCCGTGAGCATGGTGAGTCATATTATGCACTCCCCGTACGAAGAACATCTTTAAGTTGTGTATCGAATTCTTACGTACCTAAAAGGCACACCACGAAAAGGACTCTTCTTCAAGAAAAATGAGAAGAGGGGGGTTGAGGTGTATACAGATGCGGACTGGGCAGGCTCGATCACTGATAGAAGGTCAACTTCGGGGTACTGCACATTTCTTTGGGGCAATTTAGTTACTTGGAGAAGCAAGAAGCAAAGTGTAGTTGCTAGAAGTAGTGTTGAGGCTGAATTCAGATCAATGGCTCAAGGAGTGTGTGAGGTTCTTTGGCTAAAGAGGGTGGTGGCAGATCTCAAGATACCAGTGAGCTTTCCTATGAAACTGTATTGTGATAACAAGGCAGCTATCAGCATTGCTCATAATCCGGTTCTACATGACAGGACTAAACATGTTGAGATTGACAGACACTTTATAAAGGAGAAGCTTGAAGAAGAAATAATCTGCACTCCGTTTGTACCAACCACACAGCAAGTTGCAGATATTTTAACTAAGGGCTTGTTGAGACAGCCATTTGAACTTCAAGTTAGCAAGTCGGGCATGATAGATATCTTTGCACCAACTTGAGGGGGAGTGTCGGCAAATTAAGAAAGACAGGATTTGCGACAAATTAAGAAAGATATGATTTGAGATTTGAAAAAATTTAGGAAAGATTAAATTCGAATAAATTTAGGAAAGTCAGATCCAAGGATTAAGGGAAAGATTTAGTCAATCCCTGATTGAGAGAAATTCTAGAAGTTTGTCTCTCCTATCTTTTCTTATTTAAGGTGTATGCTCAATATGTTTTGTATCATCAATAAAGAAAATCTTCTTCTTTTCTCCCTCTATATTTCGCAACATAAAGTTTAATTCCCCAAGACCATTCAAGGTAGTTTAGTCCATCAAAGGGAATTACAGCCATGGGGAACTCATCCATCCCCCCACTCATTCCATTTTGACCTCCTGAAATCCCAGAAGTTGCAGAATTCTCAAAGGACATGATTCAATAACACTTTTCAGTTTCAATACACACCTTAAGATCTCTCCTAATACCCAAAAAGGTACAAAAAACACACTAGAGATGCAGTCCACATGCACACACTCTGGTCTGGATACAATCTGAACACAGACCAGCTCCAATTCTCTTTAAAAAAATATCAGGTTGATTTCAGCACTGCACAAGTTTAACAGTCCCAATCCACCAATTTTCCAAATCACCTAAACACAACTACTAGGAGAGATCACAAAGCAATGAAGTCACACCAAAACTTGGTAAAAAAGGTCATTCGTGACCTACAAGTAACCCATCACACGATCCACAGAAATGAGGTCTGAACCTCACAATTCCTCTGACTGCATTCAGCAGTCTTGTTTCATAGGGTTTTTCTTGGTACACGACCAAGTGAAAGGAAAAAAAAGGTAAAGCAAACTTGTACCAGTCATAGGTCAACTTCTCTGATCTCAGTTGAAGAAGACAGCAAGATAAAGAAGAAAGAAATAGTTCGATCTGCTCTCGGACCCAGTAGAACCGCTCTGATACCATATTAGCAGAAGAAAAGAGAAGAAATAAGGAAAAAGAAGAGAAGAGAGAGAGAACATAAAGGTTTTGAGAGTTCTAATCTGTCTGGCAGCACCAGCTTATGTTATTATATATAGGGCGACCATAAATAAAAGGGAAAAGACCCTTATACCCTGCTGTAGTCAAAGTACATAAACAAAGGAAAAAAAGCTATTTTAAGCAGACCAAACAGGCCCTAACTAAGCAGAATACGTTCATAAATATAAAGAAAAACATTCCAACAACCACAAAACAAGAATAAAATCCTGTACCCCTGCAATTTGTTTTTGCAAAATTAAAATAAATGATTCTTGCTCAACTAATCCATTGCTTTCTCTAAGGTTTTCGCTCACTCAAACACTAGTTCATTATCTTTCAAGCAATTAATATTTCGGGCATTGCTTTCAAGTTGTGAAAGGTGGCACAGCAGAGCTGCAATGGAGTTTGAACCATAAAAGAAAGAGAGGAGGAGGAGAGAAGAGAGGATAAGAGACAAAAGTGTCGATCTGTTTTAGAGAAGGATTAGACTTCATAATCCTCTCTTAGCAGTCGGCCCACCTTTTATATTAATAATAAGAGATGCCAAATTACATACATGCCCCTGTTTATGAAAAATAGTGGACAGGAGTGTCCAAAACATAAAATAAAAAAGACATCTCTGTCCTGCCGCACAATACACCCAGAAAGACTATTCTTTTAATACAAGTATTCAAGACAATTAATACATAATATTAAGATGCAACCTCTATGTTACTTAGTGTTTTAAAAGGCGTGGGAGGCATACTCCTGGAGGCGCAACTATAGGCGAGGCGCTCCCAAAACACCCTGAGGTGGCATACACCTCAGGTGCAAGAGGCGTACGCCTCATGCGCTTTTTTCATGAGGCGTGCTAGAGGCATACGCCTCATGCACCTCATGCACATCTTATATAAAAAGATAGAAAAAAAAAAGAAAGGAAAGGAAAGGAGGAGAAAGGGAAGGGAAAAAAAAGAAAGAGAAAAAAATGAAAGGAAAGGGAAGGGAAGAAAAGATAAGGGGAAAGAAAGTGGTTTGTCCCCCTTTCAACTAATGTTATGCATCTTTATTTTTCTTAGTATAAAAGATTTTTATTAAAAATAAAGAAAAAATGAGATCCCCCCTTCCTCTTCATCCTCCTCCCTCCCCTTCCTCCTTCCTCCTAACCCCCCTCCTCTTAAGGAGGCGCCTTCTTGTGTTTGGGAGGCTTATGCCTCTTGTGTTCTGAACTACGCCTCACACCTCTAGGTAGTGGAATGCCTCGCGTCAATCCTCCGTGTTTTAAAACATTGACTTAGATATGGCAAGGATGTAGCTGGACATGGTATCAGATCAGTAAATTAAACTAAAAGTTGAAGTATTCAACATAATATAGCACCTTGTACAGTGTTTTAAAAACTGACCTGGAGGCTGACCTGTTTTTTTCCTCTGGGTGGTGGGTCAGTAGTTCAACCATCCAGGTCAAATAGGTCAACCTTTGACATCATAAATAAATAATAAAAAATAGTAAAATATAAGATATATATAAATTATACATGCAGAAAATACTACATTCATGGATGTCCCATAAACATGGACATAGGTGTTATTAAAATTATTTAAACTCATATATTGTAACCTACCACTTGCAGCCCGGGTCATCCAAGTCGATGGTTCAACCGTCTAGGTCACCAGGCCTCTGAGCAAGTCTATGGGTTTTTTACTAAAGGCGGTTAGGGGTTAACCCAATCCAATATCATGACCGGGTGGTGGGTCAAAGGTTATAGCTGGCCAGGTCAATGACAAGTTGAAAACAGTGCCCTTGTATAAGCATCCAAGTATAGGGATGGCAACTTTCCCCATCCCCGACAGGTACCCAACTTCCTTGACCCGATGGGGTCAGGGATGGGGATTGCTTTGGCGGGACGGGGATGGGGACGGAGAATGAGGTCGGGGTTGGGGTTGGGGATGGAGAATGAGGTCCCTACCCCGCCCCGATCCTGATTATATATTAAATATATTATATATGATATTATTTATATATCAAAATATATTTATAATATTATTTATATGTTAAAATTTTTATTTATTAAGTAAATTTATTTTTCCAAAAATATTGTTAACTACAAAATTTTGGGGATTCAAGTCCCTGTGGGGAACCCATCCCCATCAAGGATTGGTGATGGAGGACAACTTTTATACCCGACGGGGATCGGGGCCGGGGACAAGGATTTATTCCAAAATCAAGGTCGAGGACGGGGAATATGATACCCACCCCATTGCCATTCCTATCCAGGTATCATATGTAGTTTTTCAACATCTCAATGTTAGCATGATCTTCCCAAGATTGTTGCATAAGACCTTGATTAGTTGGTATGCTAGAGGTATATAGAAAAGATTTGCCTAGAAGTCCATCCCTTTATCGGTTATTTCAATGGCGTGGAAGGAACTAAGATGATTCTTCATAAAATAATTGCTCAAGATCATGAAACCCAAAGGAGGGCAATTGCTAGGGTGTATTCTTGTTTATCAGCGCAGAATCTCTTCACGGATGTTCCTCAGTCCTCTTTCTGTTCTGTGTATACTATTTGTACTCAAATATGATCTTTTATTTACGGTTGATACTTTTATACAGTCACTCACTATATATGTGTTGATCAATACCTTTTGTATACCTCTTTAGTGCACTTGATGTTTTATTTGAATGAAATACCTTACCTTTCTTCAAAAAAATAAGACTAGTTTTTCAGCAGCATTTTAACATTTTATAATGAAAAGGAAAATAAAATACAAGCTATGGTAACCAAGCATATATAAAGTGAACCATGTATTAAACGGTACTCAATTTTTGTGATTGTTAACTGATTAAAGTTTTACTGATAATAAAAACCATACAGTATATATTTGCAGATGGTACAATCTTTCTTATGCTTCACAGACAAAAATGGAGCTATCTCACTCTTGCTCCCACACAGTTCCTAATAGAGCCCCAAGGCAGTAGCTGATTCAGATTTGAGAATGACTACTATACTGGCCCCAAATGAACGATTGTCTACTAACTCCCTCACAGGCTACGAAATTGACAAACAGCAAAAGAATTAGCAGACTGAGCATTCCATGAGAGTTCTGCTTCTAGAATGAGCCAAGTGCCTTGCTTCTCTGGTCTGATGTCTTAGTTGCCAAGGTCCTACCATTTCTCCTTTCAGCCAGGAGATGATGATTTATGAGTCCCCCTCAATAAGCAAATTATGAAAATCCGATATCACTACCAGTCTCAGCCCCTGAAGCATAGCTCTTAATCAAATACACTAATAGCATTTCCCCTGCAAGATTTCTAAAAACATCACTAATACATGAATCACCTGGATTTCCAAGGTTGCATCAATCAACATTCATCTTTACTGTCTTGTGGGGCAGGAGTCCCAAGGTATATTGCTTCTATTTCTACCAGTAGAAGTCATTGGCTCATTGACACCACTGGCCACCCTCCAAGGATGTCATCTGTAGAAAAACATGAGAACTCTTCCTTTGTCTGCACCCAGTGAGTAACTCTGATTTTAATCAAGCCTATTATAGATTCTCAAGACTGATATATGTTTTAAATGAACTTTTGAATTCAGTTATTCCCAGGTTGTCCATAATTATGGCAGCTCATGAACAAATTCTATAACATTTTGCCTCTTTTCCTTCTTATTAAATAGTATTCAATTCAAAACTATGGTTGCAGTAAGAGGCCAAGTGGCCAACCTTCAGCAGCATATTAACATTTTATGATCAAAATGAAAATAAAACACAAGCTATAGTAATGCAAGCATATATTGAGCAAATGATGCATTAAGTAGCATTAAAACTAAATTTGCTGTAAGATTTCAAGTTTTCAACCTTCTTGACCTCAATAAATAGAACAAAGTAGTTTGGTACTTACCCAAGCAGATAATAAACAGAATGCCACTGCAGCAAGCTGATAAAGTTCATTTGTCTGCAGTTCACATAAGAATATCAACTTAAAGAAATACTTGCAGAACTAGTCATGGCTTGCAAAATCCAGAAATAGGAAACTACTTGTACATAAAATTGAGCAACATTTGTACTTGTATATGTTACTTTTCAGAGCTTTTATTATCCTATTAAATAAAACCAACTTTGTGAAAGATAACAGGGAAGGAATATGGCAACACCGACATATATTGAGGGGCAAAATACCTAACAAGGAAACTGCTTATCAATTACAGATGGGTGCATAGATCAGCAAACAGCTTTGCTGACTCCTTAGCAAAGAATGGTAAACAGGGAAGAATTGTTTTGGGGGACAACCACCTAATGGTACTGTAAAAGTATGCAAAGGGGTCAGGTGGTAGCTACCAGCCTAACTCAAAGGATTGTCTTTATTGTACATAACATTCTTTATTTCCACCATTAATAAAGGTTACAAGTTACCTACCTGTCTATCTATCTATCTATCTATCTATGTATCCATCTTTCTCTCTCTCTCTCTCTCTCTCTCTCTCTCTCTTACAGCTTCATGGAAAGGATCCTACTTTTATTACTTTCTTGAATATATCATAAAAGAAACAAAAGAAATCCACACTCAATCACCGTTGAGAACTCACTTGAGAAGACAACCGTATCATCAGTTTCAAGAAGCGTGGAACAAATGACCAAGACAAAACAGTTGCAGCAGTAAGGAATATTGACAGAACCAGCAATCTGCATATTGTGATCATGAAAATAAAAACAAAGAATTAACAATTCCAGGAAAGAGAATCAATAAGAACATCCATATAAGGTCATTTGCTAACAAAAACACAAAACCCATGGTATCACCACAGAAAAATAAAGTATTTTGCATGATAATTTGTCATAATTTATAGAAATTTTAAATTTAGTGTCAATTTATATAGGCATAAAAAGTTACTGATCATGAAAAAATGTCAACAGGCATATAATATAAATGGCATTAACAAATTGAAGAAACATAATTATTAGGGCAGTAATACATCCAATAAGTAATGCCAAGCATGTAATACATGGAAATGAACTCACAGTTTTGACATTGAAATTATTCCTTGTAGAAGACCACCATTTCCACCCAAAACCGGCAGCAGAGCAAATAATAAGCCAACAGCACAGTCCTGGAACAACCCACAGTTAAACAAATGTAGATATAACTTGATCAAATACAAATATGTAGAGTGCAAAACCTTGTATTTTGTATTATCTTGTATGTATTTGTAATTTACATATTTGTATTTGTACTCTTTCCAAACTGAGCCTAAAGGAAGCTTCTTATGGGGTTTCACATAATTTAGCTCTACAAAGGCTGTAGGGAGAAGCAGAAATAGGCTGGCTTTTATGCAAAGAAGTGAATACAAAGTATAGTTACCATACAGGAATATACTTTGTACATTCTCTCAGGATATCAATAAAGCCATTGTCAATCACTCATCACAGAAATACAGTAAAAGAAATTACTCTCTGGGGGAAAAATTCAAAGTACTACCTGAAAAATAAGTGTCCCAATTGTGACTTGACCATGAAGAGCACTACTACTATTTCTTTCCACTAAAAACTTTACAACCTAGTCACAAGAAAAGATGTAGCATTAAATTGATAAAAGTCCAAAAAAGTGAGAAAAAGAGTTTTAATAAACAGGTAGAGAAGAATTACCACTGCAGTTGATGACATTGATAAAAAGGAACCAACAAATATGCCTTCTGACCACTTTGCACCACATAACTTCACCAGATTTAGAGATAAATGTCAAATTAAGCATATACTGAAATACATCAAGAAATCAGACAACCAATGCATCCTATTAAAATAAAATATGCATTCTAAGAATCATACCACAGCAGTTATGCCACATAAACACATAAGGATAATAATTTGAAGCACCCCTCCAAGAATAGCAACAGGCCCAACAACTTTTAACTGAAATGCAAACTTGAGTAAGATAACTTATACGGAGAAAGGAGATAGGTAGGAAGTATAATGATTATAAAAGGAAAAAAAAGAACAAACTTCAGTCATTCATTACATTTCTTTAGCTAGACATAGCATACCTTTGCCAAAGAAAACTCAAGGCCCAAAGCAAAAAGAAGAAAGACAACACCAAACTGTGCAAAAGTCTCAACCTGAAAAAAGAATCATATTAAGATATTGAAAAATAACCGCGCCATGCACTCAAACCAGATAATGACCCCAGCAAAGTGGGGCATCAAATAACAAATTATTTTTCTTAATAGCCATCTAATAACAAACTAGCAGCAGTACCAATTAGGAATGATCAATGTTCTACATACAACAAAATAAAGGAGAACATGCCTACAAAACTAGCAACACAGGTTCCAGAGTATCAAAGGCTTTGAAGTATAGATAAATAAGGCACAAATAAATGGCCCCAACTTTCTCAAATCACATCAGATTTACAAGATCTTGGTCTAGGTTACTCAAGAACCATTGGAACAACACTAAAATAGCCTAAAATCAAACAAAATGGATAAGTTTTGACTTCTAAAATAGCCTAAATAAAAGCAATGTCACTGCACATTCAACTTTTCCAAATTTAAAAAACTCTATAAAAAAAGGTCTTTAACTATTACAGCTCTTTATGATGACTAAGCCTAATAAATTAAAAAACATTTTGAAAAAACAAAAAGAAAAAAAAAACAAAATACAAAGCACCCAAAAGTGCAACATTACTATTTGTGCAAGAATATGAAGAAACCTGATTTCTTCTTTCATGATTTCTTACCTTACCTTCAAGTCATGAAACCATGTATTGATCTCTTAATTAAAGAATGGTGTATATCTGTACATCCCTCATAGGACTAGAATCTGCTACCTCACCCCTAAATGTTGTTTTTGATTTTCTATTAACTTCCCCTTGGGAAATCACCCCCAATAAAATTGATTTCTGATCATTCCTTGCCTTGCCAACATACCATATTGTTGGCTCGTCTCTATATCCATTGAAAAGTCATTCCTACTTCCCTACTATTTGTGATGTAATTGGGGCTACACTAGTAATATATATACGGCTGTACCAGGATTTTTGGGAAATTTTAAAAGAAGATTTAATGGCTGTCTTTGAGCAATTCCATCAAAAGGGGAAATTTTCACTAGAGGCAAATGCCACCTTCATGGCCCTAGTTCCAAAGAAGAAAGAGCCTAAAACTCCTAGGGACTATAAACCTATAAGCCTTGTGGGAAGCCTTTACAAGATCATTGAAAAAGTCCTGGCAAATAGGCTAAAGTCTATTCTACCCTTGGTGATATCCCAAATTCAAGGAGCTTTTGTAGAAGGGAGGAAAATAGTAGACCACATCTTTGTGGCAAATGAGTGTGTAGCAGTAAAGAAAAGGCAAGGAGGGAAAGGTCTAATCTGCAAGTTGGATTTGGAAAAGCCAATGATATGGTTGATTGGTCCTTCCTCTTATGCTTATTGGAGAAAATTGGGCTCAGAGCAAGGTGCAGGAAGTGGATTTTTGGTTGTGTGAAATCAGCGCACTTCTCAATTCTGCTAAACGGAGTGGCTAAAGACTTCTTTCTCCCGCTAAAAGAGGATCAAGGCAAGGAGGCCCTCTCTCCCCTTTCTTGTTTACCTTGGTGGCAAAGGTCCTGAGTCGACAAATCTTTAAGGCTGATAAAGAATGTCTGTTTAGAGGTTGGAGAATTGCTCAGGATAACGTTGTAGTGACTCACTTGCAGTTTGCAGATGACATAATTATCTTTTATGAAGATTGTGAAGAACCCACATTGAGGAACTTGAAAGCTTTAGTAGATGAATTCCAACGGGTCTCAATTGGAGTAAGAGTTGTGTGGTAGGAATCAACTTGGAAAAGCAGGTTGTACAGTCAATAGATATTTTGGGTTGTGTAGTGAACTCTTGGCCCCTAGAATATCTTGGTATGCCATTGGGAGGAAATCCGAAGTATGAGAACTTTTGGAAACCAATTGTAGAAAGATTCACCAAGAAACTAACCATGTGGAAGAGAAGTTGCATTTCAATGAGGGGTAGAATCACTTTGATTAGGTCCGCCCTAGTAAACTTGCCAACCTACTTACTTTCCACCTTTAGGATCCCAACAAAAGTAGCTAGGAAGCTGGAGAAGTTAATGAGGGATTTTTGTGGGAACCAAAAAAGGAAAAAAAAAAAAGACCATATGGTAAAATGGGAACAGGTTTGTAAACCCAAGGAGCAAGGTGGGTTAGGCTTTGGAAATGTGTTGAAAAGAAATACAGCTCTTCTAGGCAAATGGTTGTGCAGGTTTCCTCAAGAGAAAGAAAGACTTTGGCACAGGGTCATTGTAAGCATTCATGGTGTACCAAATAATGGTTGGGATGCAAAACTAGCTTCAAATACCAATTCAAGCTCCCCCTGGAACAACCGTTGAGGTATTGCCCACGTTCCTTGATTTCATTCGTCTAGATGTTGGGAATGGGAATAAAGTAGACCTGGCAAAAAGTTGACCCAAGCCACAAACCCGACCCAAACCAACCCAAAAAATAGGGTTAATGTCTCTTATTTAGCTACCTGAATTTGAGAGTGACCGGACCCGACCCAACCTGGAAAAAACTGGGTTGGGTTGGGTTGGGTCATGTGTCAACCCGATGACCCGATTGTCAAGTCTAATTGGGACTACTTATGCATTGTTAGAAGTGTCCAGTCTTTAATTTTTACTATTTAGTCTTTACTCTTTATTGTTTACTCTTTGAATTGTTAAAATGTTCAAGTTTTTTATTTTACATTTGGAATTTTAAGGTTAATTCCTTTAATTTTGGCATTTTTCATGTATTTTTTCTTTATTTTTTTAAATTTCAATTATTTTTTGGGATGACCCCATATGACCCATGGGTCAACCCTAACCCGAACATTTAGGGTTAGGGTCTAGCATTTGACAACCTAACCCGAAATTCAACTCGGCCTAAAATCAACCCGAAGTGTCTTGACCCAACCCAAACCTGACCCACCCAACCCAATTACCAGGTCTAGAATAAAGTGTTATTTTGGGAAGAACTTTGGCTTGGGGATCAGCCTCTTTGCTTTTCTCGAACCTCTACGCCATGTCAAACCTTATGGTTGAACCTGTTGCCAGGTTTGGCTTGTCCTTAAAAAGTGGGGAAAATTGGGATCTTGGATTCAGGAGAGGTGTGAGAGACTGTAAGTACAATTCCATCCTTCATCTACTTTCATTTTTCGAAAAGGTCTACTTGGATCAACTTGCCCCAAATAAAAGAAACTAGTTTCCAACCCTTGATGGTCTGTTTACCTGTGCTTCATTTCTTAACCAACTTACCCGTTCTAACTCCGAGGGAGTGACTTTTCATGTGAAAGAAATTGGGCGCAAACCAATCCCTCCTAAAGTTCAAGCTCTTTGTTGGGAAGTGTTTTTGGGGAACACCTGTGATGTGCTATAGAAAAGAAGGCTAAATAAGTGCCTCTCTCCTCATGTGTGCATCCTATGTAAGGCTTGTGGTGAAACCCTTCCTCACTTACTCGTATCCTGCTCCTTTGTTTATTATATTTGGGAATACTTCTGCTCTCTCTTTGGTTGCAAATGGGCTCCACCATAGGACGTAGTGAACTTGTTCAGCTCAAATTTCCTAAGGCAGCAAAAAAATAGGGGAAGATGTATGTGGAAGGTGGTCAGGGGAGCTGTGGTAATGGTCCATATGCAAAGAAAGAAACCAAAGGATATTCAATGAGAAATTCAAGTCAAGGGAGGAAGTGATTGAAATCATAAAGACCAAAACCGCACGTTGGGTTAAAACATTGGACCTCTTTAGAAATATATCTATAGACAATATACTAAGGAATTGGAGGGAAGTGGCACAATCAGAAATGCATAGAGAAAGGGTAAGAATGAGTTGGAAACCACCGGGACCAAATTGGCTAAAACTAAACTTTGATGGCAGCTCCTTTGGCAATCCAGGGAGGGTTGGGATAGGGGAGTTATTCGGAATCATCAAGGAGAAGTTGTGGCACTCTTCTATGGACCAATTGGCTTTGAAGACTCAATTCAGACTGAAACTCAGGCTCTCCTACAAGGTCTGAAACTGGCTGAGCAACTGGGAGTAAAAGAGCTGGACATTGAAGGGGATTCACTATTAGTTATTTAGTTATAAACTGGGCTAAACAAATTGACTTAGCACCTTGGAATCTTAGGTTCATCTTCAGAAAAACTGGCTCATTAGCAAGAAAATTCAATTCCAGTTTCGAGTGGGTCAAAAGGGAAGCAAATAGTATGGCAGATGCTTTAGAAAAACAGGGAGATGATAGACCCAATTTATTTTGGGAATGTTTGTAATATGTTGTAACTGGATCACGAAAAGCTAACTTGCATTGTATTCTAAAAGTCACTTTAATTAATAAAAGGTTTCTGTTTTACTACAGCAGGGGTAGTAGGGTTATTTTATTCTATATCCTCAGTTTTTTCCTCTTCTCTCTAATCTTTAACTGTTAAACTCTAATCACCATTCCTACCAATCTTTTCACCTCCCATATCACACGCCTATAAACCCAATTACCCATATTATTTTCCTTGAAGCAGACTACTACAACCCTCAAGTCTCCTTCAGCTCTTTTATTACTGATCAGCAACTTTCAGTTTTATGTTTTTGTAGTTTAGAGATTTCCCAAATCTTAGACCATGGCAATACACAGAAGGAAAATGAGTTGGGGGTAGAAAAACTTGAAATTGAGGGAGAATCAAAGACTGTAGTTAGTTGGTTGTTGAAGCATGAGAAGGCTCTATGGACTTACAAAAATTAGATCAAAAAAAAAGTTCGTGTAGTACAACAGAAATGCAGTTGAAGATTAATTGGGTTCAAAGGTCAGCTAACAGTTTGGTGGATAACTAGCAAAGCAAGGAGTAGAAAGATCTTCTCTGTGCTTGGCTACATTGTAAAATGGAGGATATTGTGAACCATGTACTGTGCTGTATAGCTTCTCTTCCTGTTATATATTCCTAATTCTTGATCTTTAATGAAATCATTATGTTATCAACCAAAAAAAAAAAAAAATCTGCCTTAATGGAGCTGGCATGCATTCTTTAGATGGAGTTCTATTCCCAAAATCTTGGGATAAAGGAACTCAGCTAAGATGTTTCTGGTTAGTTTGTATTTCTTTTTCTGTAAATATGAATGCAAACTCTTTCTTTCTTTGATAAATGACTTTAAATTTTATTAAGGCTTAAAAGTATAAACATTACAAGCATCCCTTAGAGTGGCACGAGATGCTACCTCTCTGTAAAAAACAAAAACATTACAAATGAGCCCAAAACAAACAAGACCTAACCACCCCTTTCTTGGCCAGAGTATCCACTAAGCCATTTGCTGATCTCCTCACCCATTGTATCCTTAAGTTCATGTTCTTGGTGATCCTTTTGAATTTTTTCATCTCACCCCTGTAGCACCATATTACAGACCCTGGATCTTTTAGCCAACGCACCACCAATTTTGAGTCCCCTTCAATCATCACATTAGCTATATTCAATTCATTAGCAATCTGTACTCCTTGTAAAGCCGCAAGCAGTTCTGCTTTAAGAGAATCCCCCAACCCCACAGGGCCAGAAAACAAGGCTATAAGTTTACCTTCCATATCTCGCAAAACCCCTCCTATACCATCAGGTCCTGGATTACCCCTCCTACTCCCATCAAAACTCAACTTCACATAGCCTTCAGGTGGAGGTACCCATTCAACACTTGCTCTTTCCTTTCCCAGTTTCTCCAAATATGAATGCAATCTCTATTAATAGGAGAAACCATAGTTTGTATTAATAAGAGAAACTCCTGTAGAAAGATAATTTTAGCACCACAATACTTCCCATCCCCTTTTGGTTGCATTGCATCAAGAAACTTTGAATGTCTGATAATATGTAAGAAAATCTTGTGGCACCAAATTCATAATTTTGGAATCTAATATAATCTTCAAGAGCTCAATAAAAGCTTGCAGTAGGGGTGGTTTCTATTGATTTTCCTCTTGTTTCAATGTATTTATTCCTTCTAGTCATTCTTAAAATTGCATTGAGGTGCAAAAAGAAAGAAAGATAAACCACCAAAGCTTTTTCTTTCCATTATTGTAAAGCAAACTATAGGAAACGTGTGTATCCATGTAGAATTTGAAAGGGAAATACCATGCAGTTGTCAGTATGTTTTATAAGCCTATAAAACTTCTCCCCTCCCTATTTATTCTAGGAAAATTTTGTACACTTACAATTCAATAACTCTATTTAAATTAAGTCTCTGTGATTATTGTCTTTTTTTTTTTTGATGAATAATAATAAGTTTATTGATTCAGAAGCAAATTAGAGTGAGTTCATACATCATCCCAACGAGAGGCGCGAGCTACAGCCCCTCCTTGAAACTTACAAGTAAACTAGGAAAGAAAAACGAGAATCACAACTGAGCCCAAAATAATTCTTCCCTATTTACCCCTTGCTTAGCTAACACATCTGACAAGGTATTTGCTGATCTCCCCACCCACTGTACAGTGACCAACATATTCCTTGTCAACCAACTAAATTTCTTCATTTCATTCTTGTATCGCCACATAGCCTCTTCAGAATTTTTCAACCAACCCACCACCACTTTGGAATCCCCCTCGATTATTAGGTGTTGTACCCCCAGCTGGTTTGCAAATTGGACCCCTTGTACAGCAGCTAAAAGTTCTGCCCTGATGGAATTCCCAATTCCCAAAGGACCTGAGTAGAGCAACAAAATCTCTCCCTTCTCATTTCTCAAAGCACCCCCCACTCAGGATAATCCCGGATTACCCATGCTGCTTCCATCAAAGTTCAACTTAATTGAACCTTCGGGTGGAGGAAACCAGCTTGTAATTGATTTGGCCTTTAAAGATGAACACCTTGCTACTGCTGGCCAATTTCTCCAAATGTCATTAAAGGAGAATTGATGAAAGATTTCCAAGGTCTTCAGCCAATGTATTGCCCTATTTAACACACAGTCTTTCAAATCTTGGTTGTTCCTTTCCTTATCTTGAAAAATTCTGAGATTCCTTTCTTCCCAAAGAGTCCAAGTCAAGGCAGCACGAGCACATCTCCACATAATTCTCCCTATTTTTGTAGGCCAATAAAAGGTAGAATGGTTGAAGAGCATGTGAACTTCTGCTGGTAGACTCCAACTACCCCCAAACAACGAAAGTAGCCAAGCCCAAAGGTCTGCAGAAAAGGGACAAGATACTAATAGATGGTAACAATCCTCACCGTGAGCTCTATAGAGGATACACCAATTAGGAGAAATACAGAGAAAGGGTCTTCTCTTTTGTAGGTTGTCTAAAGTGTTTACTTTCCCATGGAAAACTTCCCAACAAAAAGCAATAATTTTTGGGGGAACTGGCCTACACCAAATTTCTTTTGACGGAAAGGGTTGGTGAGTAGAAAGTTGAGAGATGGACTTGAAAAAAGAAGCACAAGTGAAGGTTCCATTGAGTCTAGGAGTCCAAACCCTCTTATCTGGCTTGGAGGGATCCAAACAAACCTGATTAAGACACCCAAGCAAAAAAGAAAGAGACTCAATTTCATCAAAATGAATAGAAGTCTGTTGTAGTTGCTCCTACATCTATAGCATAGTTCTTGACAAAGAAACTCTTACAAAAAGTAAATAACCAACATGCTCACTAAATGACAAACAACTGTTATCTGCCAAGGTATGTTTGCATATCTGACAACCAAAACAGCATAAACAAAGAGGATTCTGGTTGGCCAAACTCTGGTTTTCATTTTCCCCTTCTAGCCTAGGTGGCATGTCATGCTTCATGGTGCATGCTTTGTTCCCCTCCGTGCTTATGTTTTATTAAACAGATTCTCCTGTAATGAAAATTTGATCTTTACAAAAATAACAAGGACCATGAAAAAAGTGTCTCTATTTTTAGGTTACTGATTCTACAAAATAAAAACTGGAAATAAGATTTTCTGTTCAGTAACTGATCAATTTATTAATTAATAAATGAAAGAATGAAATGCACACATAAGTAGTGCCTAACACCCCTGCAAATGAGCTAGACAATCGGAAATAACTTCTAAATAAAACATAAAGAAAAAAACTTCTAAACAGCTATAACTAACAGAAAATTAGCAGCATACCTGTACCATTTCACTGATGAAACGCAAACCACCAGGTCCAATAATAGAACCAGCAAGAAGATAACCAACAATAACCTATCATTCATAGTCACAAAGATACACAGAACCCCGCAATCAGAAGATTTAATAAGGGTTGTGACCCAAGCTGAAATGACCTTTCAGAACAGGTTAAAAATTAGGAGGATTTTATCCATTAATCAGTCTTAGGTATACACACCGGTTGGCCCAAACAGGAAAAGGTAATCCCACCAATTGTAGAAGAAACAATTACAACCACCAAATCCGATATTAATCTGCAGTAAACAAGTGCAATAAAACAGAAGCATGGATCACAATTGAAAGAATAATGAAAAGTATGTTCACAAATTGTGGCAGAAATAGTCATGACCAGCATTCAAATAAAAATCGAAGTATGATTCACAAGAAAAAGATTAAATCAAAAGATCAACAAACTTATTACTGAAAAAAAAAAAAAGATCAACAACCTCGCTAACAAATCTCAATAAAAAACAACTACTATTTAGTGCATAAAGCTACACAGAAAGATATACTAAAATGATAAGCAGTGGCTAAGGTAATCAATTGAAACATTGACCTGGATATTTTCCAAAAACCTGGAAAACATCTTGAACATGCAAACCCAATGGACTAGGATCTAGGTCAAACACATTGGTTCTAATGCATTTTTCTTACCCCACCTATCTCACTCTAGGCCCTCTTTCCCAGGACGGTTTTCACTTCAGGCTTAATAGATAAACTAGTATTACAAACTTGTAATATGATGAGACACCAGAGTCCAAGATTACTCATGATTTTCAGAAGAGCAAAAGCAGATAAAAGCAATTGACCTTAGATCTACTTGAAGAATTGGATACTTCGATTTCCTGTTGGACATAACAAATACATTATCCTGCAATGAACAAAGTGAAAGAAGTTATCTGAAGCAATCATATTCTAGTCACTATGTCAAAGATGTCTTAACATCAGCACACCTTTCTGTCTATCAAGGTTGTCATATCATCAGATCCTTCATTTTCCAGAGAAAAGACATCTTGAAGCTGGAATGATCTAGTGCCACTGCAAGAAAAGCATTAACACACTAAGCAAATAGAAATGTTTTTAAATTCTGGATATTGGCATGATGAAGATGATAAGTTTTGGAAGACACTAAAGATTCAATTCTTAATATAATGTATTTTATATTGTAAATCATTGCTCCTTTATCTTATTAATTCTTTGGCCTTCAGAATCAGGAAAACTTAAACTCAGATGTCATTCCCCCACCAATAGGAAAAGTTTTATTTTGAATTATGGAACTTTTTTTGGTTAGAGATTTATGGCACTTAAGAGAAATGAAGATTATGGTCTCTGCAAAAAGGAGAAACAAGGCTCTTCTCTATTTCTCCAAAAGAGGTGCAAGGCTCTTTGCCCACATTGCATGATATTCATAAGGGAAATGAGTTGGTAGATAACCTCTTCGTTCATTATAAGATAATGAGGAAAATTTGAAATCTCATTCTCAATCTAAGCAGATACTTGTGGAACTCTCTCTTAACATCAATGAACTTATCAACCAATGAGTTGGAGAGCCACTTGGAAAACTGAACATGCTTGGATTTCATCTCCACTTGCAGTCCTTGGTGCATGTGAGAAGGAAGAGTGTTTTGGGGATCAAATAAAAGCCTAAAATCTGCATCCTTTTGATAGGATATGAAAGCAAAGATTGAATATTGAGTTTGCACATCTGAAGAAACTCAGGGGTAGGCCATCAGCAATGAGATTTGAGAAAGCGACAGTTCCAGTGTCCTCGCTAATCTCTTGAGTTGTTGAACATAGCTGAAGCAAAGAAGCAAAGAAGCAAAGAAGCAAAGAAGCAAAAAAGTGTCCTCAACCCTCACTGTTAAAGGATACCCATAAGGAATTGAACAGGAAATATCATGCAAGGGCATACTGCTATATGCAATTACTTGTGATTAAATAAAAGGAAAGGGCCATAGAGGGGCTTTCATGCATTACTTGAAAGTTTATTCTCCCAATTCCTATGCTGGCCAAAAAGAAAGATGATTTGCTTGCAAAGGGAGCAGTAACCGGATCTAGGTTATGATCCACATGGCCATCCCTTTGCAGTTTGCCTTTTCTCTGATGTATTCCAGATTGCTTAGGCTGCTAAGATATTGCATTGAGCTCTCTTTCTTTCTGTAATTCTATCTCCCTTATCAATAAAAATTTCCTAGGTGTTCATTGAAAATAATGGAAAAGAAAAAGGAAAAGGAAAAGGAAAAAAAGACATGGTAAAGTCATTTTCTTCTTACAAACCCAAGTTTATAGTTTTTCATACTTTGCCTCTTGTGTATCATTTTTCCTGGACTTTTCATGAGTAATTTTTGCCACAGTTTCCAATACAGCCTGAAAAAAAATAAGCATACCATTTCAGCTGATAACATCAGTCATAGATAAAATGAATGGTATTAACTTTGAAAGACGAAAAACATACTTGAAATGAAGCTTAAAGATGCCACTATACAGGTTTAATGACTTTTACCTGCACATAGTTTTCAACTAGATCTAAAGGGTAAGTGCTGCATGAGACAAATAACAATGCAGGACAGATTACTGGTCAGAAACTCTTTCCTAATACCATCTAAGGATTCCATGGATGGATTATTAATAGAATCTGAAATATGCAATTAATTGGAATACTTTAAAAGGTCTGCCAAGACTTTAATTTTAAAGATCGATATGTCCAGCTTTATGTTCTTTTTAACAAGGCAAAATCATTTTAAAGTTGGTAAATCTGCGGTGTGAGCATGAGAATGTGAAATCCATCACTGAAACAGCATACAAATGGTTCCAAAAGGCAAGTGAGACATACTTGTTGATCTGCTACCGTGCTGTTGAAGCTGCTGGTATTGGGTCCTGACAACAATAGGAAGCACTATCATTTAAACGGTACCAACAAGAACAAGCTACCTGATTCAAATTAAAACTACTAAGAAGAAAATAACGTAAATGGAAGAATCACATATTATGAGAAAATCACTTGTTTGATGTGGGACAAGACAAAATAATGTATTTGGTGAGGTTCAATTTTTTTTCCTAAGTTTAAGAGTTTATTTACTTGCAAACTTTAGTCAATGGAAGTTTTTACCCAATCTCTTTTTCCTATTTAGTCAACACAAGTTAGAAACTTTTTTTCATCGAATAGGTTTACGTGTTTAAACCAAAGTAGAAAGAGGCACCAAAGGAATCCTAAAAGAGTGTTGTCTGCAACCCTAAGTCTCCAGCTAATAGAAAAAATACATAAAAATAGGAAAAAAAAGCGGGGAAAATCGGTGGTTTGGTTTCTCTACTTAGGATTCCTAGCAATCGAAACAGAAAATAAAAAAGCATCTGCATTTCTTTTCACGATGGTATTTAGTACATACTGAATGTTCCCATAAATACAAACAATTTATATTTCTCTAATTTCCATTTGTTTGTGCGGTCAATATTCTCAATTCTACGAACATTCCCATAACATTTTTTTTAATCAATTGAACCAAATTTATTGTCAATCTCAGTTAGACTAAATACTGCAATCCAATCCACGAGTTCGCATTTCAGCAGTTTACGCAATTCAGAATTTCAGATACAAAGAAAACAAAATGCAAGCCAAGCCTAAAACAGAATAGCAAACAAGGAAATTTTTCTAGATAGACAGAAAAATAAATGGAAGAAGATTGAAGCTGATGAATAAAATCCTAACCTTCAGGTTGATCATTCTCCGAGAATTCCTTCTCCAGCACACGATCGAATATCTTCGCAATACTCCCGTCATCGGAATCAGGAGGCGACGCATCCATGGAAAAATTACCATAAAACCTTTCTCTGATTTCCTTGTCTGGTCTCGCCGAAACAAAAGTCCTCGAAAGAAACGTGACAATTACAAGCCAAGACAAGAATCCAGATCTTTCTCGGCTTAAATTCGCCATTGAAGACAAAACAAAGATCTGAGCCTTACAGCAGACGGAAATACAGAAAGAGAAGACACTATCTGTAAAGAACAAAATAGAGATCGATGGCGAAACTGGTTCTTAGATCTCTGGAATCCATTTCTAGATGACTAGATCTACTGATAAAATCTCGTCTTTCGTTTCTTTAAATTTCAATTTAACGTTTTTTGGGGATTTCCGCAACCGAGGAGGAAGAAGAAGAGTTCTGAAGGACTCGTCAATTGATTACTGTTTTAAGTTTTAAGCGGGATATTATTTATTATTTCTTTTATATCACAACTTCACAAGGTTGAAACCTGAAGAGAAGGATCTCTATTTTTTTCATTTATTTGTATTTATTTATTAATTTATTAACGTAAATAGTTTCACACTTTCACGTTGCATTGTTTCAGTTGAGTTGAGCTGGTTGGCTAGGTAGAAAGCCATTCTCACTGAGCAATACTCCACAGCCGCACATCGGGAACATCTTCCCACGAATGCAACGATGTTTGTGAAAAGCTTTTGGGCCAGCCGAACTGCGTCTCATGGTCAGCAGATGCCCGTGAATTTGGCATCAATATACGGTCGGGATTCATTCCACCCATATAGTGGAGTTAAGATTTATAAGGGTAAACTGAACAATTAAACCTCCGTCCCCCCCAAAAAAAGAGATAGGATTAGCTGAACGCTTTATTGTTCACTTGTTCAGCCAAATCTTATCATCTTAAATGAGTAATTAGAAATTTTTTTTGCCACATACCCTTTTAGCAGGCTGTGAGTAGACCTGTTCATAGGCCGAGTAGCCCGATAGGCTGGTCCAGCTCCCGGATAGCTTTGAACACAGATTTAAGCCCACAGGCTTGACCTCGGGCCTAAAAGCCTGAGCTTGACTATTTTATGGGCCGAGCTTGGGATTTGTTAAAAAAGCCCGGCCCGACCCAACTTTTAAGTTAAACCAAAAAACCTAAAATAGTTCTCTCTTCTTAGTAGTCGAACACTCACCGGCGCAACCAATGAACTCTGGCGGACCGGCGGTGAGTCCTCTCTCTCTCTCTCTCTCTCACACACACACACAAACGCGAACTCAACACCAATGGACACAGTCATCGGCAGTGAGTCCTTTCTCTTTGTCATCTGATGAATCAATTTTGGTTATGTATCAATTTTTTGGCTAAGTACCTCGTCATTTGGTCTGCTTCCAAGTGGCTGATGACTCAGAGGCCGAAGTGGAGAACTTTTGTTGGATGAGGACCTGGATGCCGAGCTGACCAAGCCAAGCTGGGGGCAGATTAGGTGCCGAACTGACTGGGTCAAGCTAGGTAGGTTAGGTGTCGAACTGACTGGGTCGAGCTGGGCAAGTTAGGTGTCAAACTGACTGGGCCAAGCTGGGCAGGTTAGGTGCCAAACTGACTAGGCCGAGTTGCATATTAGGTGACAAGCTGACCAGAGTGTCGAGATGCCTATTAGGTGTCGAGCTGACTGGTGGCGAGCTGGATTGATTGTTGAGCTTCGTAGTTCTTTAGGCCTGCAAGGAATCAATGTTAGAGGACCCGGGGTGGCTAACCCGGCGAGGTTGCTCCGATGCTTAAGTTAGTACTCTCATAGTAGACTGCATGTCAAATTTGTCGGCGAGCACGTCTCGCAGGTCGCCAGGTCGGCGCTTGTGCCAGGCCACCAGCTTGGCGCGTGTGCCAGGATGCCAACTGGGACACCATCATCTTGGCTAAGGCAAGTTGTTGCCTAAGTGGTTCTGGATGTCACCTAGTTGTTCCGAGATGCCATGTGTCACAGTGTCATTGGAGGGCCAAATCTGCCCTCATCACCATCTTTCTATTAGGTCAAGCTTCGGGCTTTTTATTAGGGTCGGGCTCAGGCCTAACAAAATCCTGTTTATGAAGAGTAAAAGCCTAGCCCGAGCCTAGCCCAACCCGGCCAATGAACAGGTCTAGCTGTGAGTCCCTTATATTTTAAGACTGATGGGGAGTTTTATCATTGGTTCCACAGCCTGCTGAACAGCTAAAACGTTCAGTTAATCTGAATTCGAAAAAGAGTCACTCAGTCAACTCGAACATACTGGTTATTGTGAGTTTGAATCCTCTACAATTCTACTCGTAATAATTATTAAGCCAATCATGACACCCCACGTCACTTCCATACACTTGAACACAATTGGCAAGGTGTCAAAATCGGAACGGGATCTGCTCCTCACATAGGGACGCCTCACAGGCACATCCACCATGCATTGGGAACATCTCCCGTGAATAATAACTTATAAGTATGGGAGATGTTCCCAGTGCATGATAGGATGTGCGTGTGAGGTCGATGTGAGGTGCCCAGTGTGAGGAGTAGATCCAGTTTCGTCAAAACCCTACACCTAAGGCCTCGTTTGGTTTTAGCCACATTGCTACCTCGTGTTGTTATTGCCACACCATTCTAAAAAAAAGAAAAAAAAAAGAAACTATTAGCTTATCCTTTTTTATTTATTTGGTAGGAAAGCTATTAGTTTGTCCATAACACAATAATTAGAATGTGCTGTGGTATTAAGAAGGGTGGACCAGCTTTTGCATTTTTTTTCCTAGACATCTCGTTGGCTTTCCAAGTGGGTTTTTCTCAAAATGCACAAAGGTCATGGTTGAAAGTATATGAGTTGCGGATGACAACATAATCGTTTCTGTTCTTGAAAACAAAAACAAAAATTATAATGTCTTTTGTTTCTAAAAATAAATCAGGTTATCAAACACCCCTTAGATGATCGTTTGGCTTCCCTTAAAAAATGTAGGCGTAGGACGTGATCAAACCTGTTGTATGTTCTTTCTAACAAGATCAATGAACTTGTTCTTCGGTCTCCATCCCTTAATCTCCTGCAATGTGTGTTATTTTTTAAGTGTATGTAATGTGTATATTATTTTTAAGTGTATGTAATGTGTATTATTTATAAGTGTATACTATATAATACCAAGAAAAGAGCACTAGTTTTATTCCTTAGCTATGATTTTAACCAGCTTTAAATTCCACAATTCAAGTATGGTGAAAAAATAAATAAAAGGAAAAATGGACTTTGTTTAAAATATTTTGTTTTTGCCATTGTTGTACCGAGCTATCCACCCAAATAGTAAGATTTGAATCCCTAAAGACTGGGTTTTCATAATTGGAGTCTGATTTAGGTTTATAGATTAAAGTTGTGTTTGGTAGTGTTGACATGGTCGATTTATAGCTATTAAGTAAACCTAGAAGTAGCATTGTGATATGGATTGATATAATAGGCAACCATGTTTTGTGATGAAAATGCATGAAGTTAGTTGTTATCAAGCAGCCCTTGTAATTTGGTTCCAACTTTATAACATTGTTAATTGTTATCCAAGCCTAACTTCAACCGTTCAAGATAACCTAATCAAAATTAGACTGTTTTAGGTTTAAGTAAATTTTAGGTTAGGCACATTATAATCAACGTTTTGGTTCTCTTTCTCTTTGCACTACGGATACATGTAAATCATGTATTGTTGTATACGACCTAATATCATACACCTTCAAATTTAACATTGCATATGTAACATATAGATATTGCAGTGTCCATGCAAAGTGCACCAGGAAATGTCACTATCACCTAGAAAACGCCTTGTCAACTATGTTTTCAGTTGTTATTATTGACTCCTAACTTAGTTGTACCTGCATGATCACATATCCCCTTCAATTTAATGAAAGCAAGTCACATGAACATTAACATGGGGAATGCCAACAGTTTTGTTGTACCAACTAGATCTTGGAAGTACTTGTTCTCAATGTAGCCAAACTGTCCATATTTTTCAACAAACCACAATCACATCAAATATTCATCTATGGTGATCTAGACCACCATAATGTATGATTCTTTAAGTGTGGTTCAGTGTCTCAGTCAACCTGTCTAGTGAATCCCTTATATATGGATTGGTTAATTCTTAAATTGGGATGTCTATGGTGTTTGTCTTCTTGCTTTGTGTTTGTGTATAGTTCTTTTTGCTTATTTTCACCATCCAATTTGATATGACCTTATTTAATCTTTCTGCAGGCTATGTTGAGCTGTCAGCTTTCCATTTTCAAGAGGTAGAAAATGGTATGGGAATAGCAGAGATACTGTTGAATGATTGCATCTGTTAACTCAATGTGGTTGTGGCCTGGTGTTGTATTGGCTGTTTACAAAAGAAAAGCCCCATGTTGAATGCATAAATACCAAATAGCACCAGTAAGACATACCTTTTAACAAATGAGTTATGAGTTAAGTCTAAGAACATTTCTTCACAAAATCAGTATCAATATTACTCTGGCTTTCAAACAACGATTAAGAGAAATCTTCACCTTGGCAAGGGAGATTGGGGTACAATTTAAATGGGCAAGAAGATCAACAAATGGAATGGCTAAAGAGTTAGCTTAAGGAGTCAATAGACAATAATTGTTTTGGGCTTCTTTGTAAGATTGATTCTATCAAAAGGCTCTCCATATAGCCTTTGGATGGTGATAGTTGTACCCCATATCTTTTATTATTATTAATGAAAGTTATCGTTTCCCATAAAGAAATTATTACCATGGGTTTTTTATAGTTGGGCTAAGTCCATTGGTAAGATATTCTTCAATTCAAGCTTCTCAGATATACGATCATTCTGTTGGGTTCCACAAATTATATTATCAACCTATTCAAGAGGTTGGGTCCTATTGTTTGCCTTAGAATATCCAACTTTACCATTCAAACTTCTCATGAACAGTAAATATTGTATCCTAGAGTGATCTTCGACAACTGGCAAATACACAATTTACAGTTCCCCGTTTACCATCGGTTTCTCACCTAATGGAAGTCCCATGTCATAGCAGGATTCTCATTCCTACCCAACAAATCCACGTTATTCTCATTCTCTTGACTAAACTTATTCCACATGCCTGAATGGTTTCAAAAGCATGGAATATGTCATGTTTGGCTTGGCAACATGTATTATTATCATCATGTATACAAATGCCATCGGAAAAAACTACCAGGTATTTGCAATGAAATTTGCCACATATGTTGCTACAACATACTAGAAAATATGTGTTTAGGATTGATTAACTAAAACTTTTGTAATTTGATTATATGTTTCCATTTTTTGAGCATTAAGGATTTTTTTTTTAAGTTTTGTAAAGTTCATTTTAGTAACTTGATCAACCAACGAGTAAATCGAACATCTTATTCTGTTTTCTTCTTGATGAGCAATTGGAACAATTGTTAGGACTTTGGTATTCAACCTTATTGTTAAAACAAGAGAATTGGCATTTAGCTTTAAAGATCAAAGCATCTAAAACACGCATTCATATGAACATTAAATTGAACAAACAAAATTGAAAAAGAATCTAGTATTTATATATCCAATGAAATTGAGGGGATACAAATAAAACAAACATAGTAGAGAGAGATAGAGAGAGAGAAAATTCCTTTTGTTAAGAAGTGATATAAATTATCAAAAAGAATATGGGGCATGACAAATAAAATATGAACCCACCACACATGATTCTATATTTCTATGAATGTAAAAGTATAACCCATAACTCATCCTTCATGTTCTACACAACTTTCTCTGAAAACTATTATCAAGCCCTTTAATGACAACCTTTTGTGATTTATTTTTGCTTTGGCCATCATTTAATACAAAGTCTCATTGGAAGAGCTAATGCAACACCTAAAATACAAAGGGACAAATAACAATCAATAATAATAATGGTAAAAGTGGAAAATGCTTAACCCACCAATCCAACTAAAAACATTTTAGGCCCTTTCAAGCACAACTCTATAGCTATAGGGGAAAAGAGGCAAAGACTTTAATTACTTGCTAAAAGAGGATAATAAATAGAAATATTTATAAGTGGAGTTATTTATACCATTAACACAAAGATAATTAAACTAAGCAATTGCATATTAGCCCTTAAAGTGTAAATATAAAAGTAGGGTTGTTCATTAAATGGTTCAGACCGATGAAACCGACCAAACCAGCCCGACCTGACCTGACCTGTTTTGGTTTAGTTAATTATAAACTAATTTGAACTAACTATTTATACTATTACTACATATCCCAGAAAAATCATAGCTTTTACATTATTCTATTTTGGGATAATAGCATATAAGGTAACTTTTGGGCCCTAATATTAGTAAAAGTAATATTTTTAAAAAATTTTCAAAAATAGGGTAACTTTTGAAAAATAATATCAATAAAGGGCAGAGTCACTGTTCATCTTCTTCCTCTTGTAGTCTATTCACCAGTGCCGCCGCCCGCCATCTTTCGCCTCCGCCTCCGCCTCCGACAGCGTTGCCAGAGGTGGGCGGAGGTGGTGGCATTGGGCAAAGAAATAACCACCAGTGCCGCCACCGTTGCCCACCTCTGGAAACATTGCCGGAAGCAGAGGCGGAGGTGGGCGGAGGCATTGTCGGAGGCAGCGGCGGCGCTGATGAATAGACCGCAAGAGGAAGAATATGAACAGTGATTCTGCCCTTTATTGATATTATTTTTCAAAAGTTACCCTATTTTTGATTTTTTTTAAATATTACTTTTACTTATATTAGGGCCCAAAATTTGCCCTTATATGCTATTATCCCTTATATTTTTCATTATGAGTTTTTTTTTTGTTTTTTATTTGACTTTTTCAGCCACTTGGCACTAGCACCTAATCCTTTGTCTCTCTCCTAGGGGCTAGACCTATAGATTCACGTACGATGACCTCACTCTAGCTTTCGGTTTGTATTTCATTACTCAGATCGGGAGTCATTTACACTTAGAATATTTGTTGTACAAGGAATTACTCAGAAAAGTTTGTATTTCATTAATGAAAAGTGTAAGTACAGAGATTTCATTGTAACTCGAGCTCGGTGGCCTCGAGGTGTACATCCAAAACACAGAAAGAAGAAAAAGCCAGAATCGCTCCTGAGGACTGTCAGTCGGGTCGGTCTTAATATGCTCTTCCACGTCTTCGACTTCGTCGTCGCTTTCCTCCTCTGATGAGTTGGGCTCTTCGTTCGCCGCCTCCACCACCTCGGGGGTAAGGCCCAACATAGAGACGATTCCGAGATCAAGATCGGGGAACTTCTACCACACCAAGTACCTGTACAGATTGAAACCAGAACGATAGGAGATCAATCCATATTCGACTTGGAGATTGTGGAACTCTGAGGATTCCTTGAAGCGTTCGATGGCATGGCTTCTCTCTTCAGCTCGCACCTCTTAGATGGGGGTCTCGAAGATCTTAGTTCGCTCCTGGATCGTCGCTTCGAGATTCTCGATCTCTTGTTGAAGCTTTGCCTTCTCCTCGGTCAATGTTGAGATTTGCTCCTGTTGCTTCATTTTTTTCTCGATCAATGCGAAGATTAGTCCCTGTTGCTTCTCCTTCTCCTCAGTCATGGCCAAGATCAGCTTCTGCTGGCTTCAAGCTCCATTCTTGGCCCGAAGTATCTCACCCCGAGCTAGGTCCAATTCGCGATGAAGCTACTGTGCCTTTTCCTCGGCATCCCGAGCCTGCTTCAGATGGATCTCGGACTGACACATTAACGAATGAATGGCGGAGTTCACCTAGAAAATAAAACCGAGGTAAGTACATTTGAAATTGACAAAGAAATAAAATGTAAAGTAAGATACTTACCACCATGCAATAACTGACAACTTGGCTTCCGAGCATGGCCGTAGAGATGTCAACCCACTCCGCGACCTCGTCAGGAAAGACGGCATCCCTGCTCTTGTGCATTCCGACCTGAAGAGTCATTATGCTCTCCTTGGAGGACTTGGGCCTCGGTGCAGAAGCGCTCTATGGCCTGGGAGGTTGGACGCTTTTCCTACTCGGGTACAGAAGTGCTCCCCGGTTCTGACGCTGAGCATCCTCCTCCTAGTCGTCATCCAGGTCCACCACGGGGGTTGAGGACGGACCTCTTCCTCAGGGAGATCAGCAGAGATCGGCTCCACGGCAAGAACTTCGGATGGAGCAAGGGCTAAAGGACCGGCCTTCCGGCGAGGCTTCTTCGAAGCCTTCCTCTTCTTCCCTCTCTTAACACTTTTGAGAAGGTCCTTAGCATTGACCTCCGACATGGTAACTGTAAGAGCAAAAGGTTAGCCACGAATTAAAGAAAACCTTAAAGTAAAAAAAGAAAGGTGGAAACCTACCAGGAGGGCTCAGACCAGCTCGCACAAGCTTCTCCTCAAGCCAAGAAATCTTTCATCTCGAGGCCGAGGTCCCTCCACAAGTTGATAACTGCCCTAGTTTTTGCATCTAAGCTCACCCCGAGATCCTTGATAGCCACCCTCTAGTGAGTTGGAAAAGACCACCCTTCAGGATTTCAGACAGTAAAGTACCTCCTCTTCCAGGTTGGAACCCTATTCGGGCAGCCAAACAGGATTTTGAACCCAGGCTGAGGTGAGATGTAATAGCTTTGTCTGACGTCCCCGCGCAGACAAGCAAAATTTTGCTTGATTGCACAGATCGAGCTGAAGGTATCTAGGGACAGAGGCCGATTATATGTGTGGAACAAGGAGATAGTACCAACTATATTCCTAATAGAGTTCGGGTGTAGTTGGTCGATGGTAATGTTAAAAAACTTGACTACCTCTGATGAAAGGGTGAAGCGGGACGCGCAGCCCGGCCGCGAGGTGCTCCTCAAAGACCGCGAGCTCATGAGCCTAAGGATACTAACCTAGAGGAAGACTCAAGACTAAGCTATCGGGAAGACGATAGCGAGCTACTAGGTACATTAGCCTATCCGATGTCAGAGTAGAAGGACCGAAGTCATCTGGATCCCGACCACGAGAAGAAGACGGGGCTTTCGTTCTAGAGGATGGACACTCCTCCCGAACCTCAGTCTCCCCGAGCTGAGATGGCTCAACTTCGGGAATGAAAGTTTCCTCTAAAGACTGAAGAGGGGAGTCACCCAGCGGTGAGCTAACCTCCCCAGCAGAGGCCGCGGATTGCACCATGACACTCTCAACCTCACTAGAGCTACCTAAAAGCCTGTCTACGCTAAAACTAGACATGATTAAAAAGCAAATGAGAAACAAACGAAGGAAAACACAAACTCACCAAAAAGAAGGACGACCTCGGAACACAAAGAGAAAGAGAGTTGAAAGACTCCGACCCGACCTCGGGAAAGCTCAATCACAGAATTTGTGATGAGAAAAATGAGTCACGGACCCCCTATTTATAGCCGCTATGTCCGAGAACTAACGGTCGAGATCAAAGCAATCCAACGTCTCCTAGGAAAACCGGTTGTGCGACCCCCGAGGATAAAATCAGTTTAGCGCGTTTTTTGACGTCCGCGGAGTTTATAGATCGTGTGACGTCCGCGCGTAGGCCAGACACGACCTGGGTTTTCCTAGTTGAGTCGGGTAGCCGATCAAGTTTGACCCGTGATTCATCTAGCTAGTTGCTTGGACTTCGGACCAAATCCACTTGGTTCGTCATGAACTCCCCGCATCGGGCCAGGACCCCTGGCTCGGGGAGTGGGGGCAATTGATGTAGGGTGATTTGGCCCAACCTAGTCATAGGGGGACACATGGACACAACCTAACTAGCAGGGTGACAGCTCAGTCGACACACCAAGCCTACAACGAATCGAGCTCGGATAACTAAACCACCTCGGGACAAGTTCACCTCAGGGCACGATTGCATTAGGACCACCTCGGTCCAAGGCACTTCGGCATTCGTACCAGGTCGGATCCAAAGGGCACTAGCTCGGGTAATATTGACCGACCAAAGCATGGCAACCCCGAAGATCTCTCCACCAGATTTCACGCCTTACGAGATCATGCCTCATAGCAGCTAGCATTATCTCCCCCGTCCGATTTGGGCGGAAGTGATGAATCTTATCAGTTGACAGCGTTATCCCCAATTAACACGGAAAACGGACCTCATCGTAACGAGGATCCCGGAACCACTCCGCGAAACCCACGAAGGCTCCACCCCCCGGGGGTGAAAGGTACGCGTAATCTCTGCTCACTAACTCTCTTGCATTCTAAGCTATTATCAGCTCACAACCAACTACTAACTTAAGCATCGGAGCGACCTCGCCGGGTAAGCAACCCCAAGTTCTCTGATTCGCTTTTTGTAGATCAACTGAGTTCGTCGTCTATTGGAAGCCAGATCACCTCCAGCTGGGAGCATTCGGATTGTGCAACATCAATATGTACCTTGATTTTTCGTCTGTATCCATGCATATCCAAAACATATCCCCATACATCTTTTAAAATTGACTTTCTTTAAACCTTGCATCTAATGCATTTTAAATGCATTATTGGTAGGGATGCCAATGGGTCGGGTTTGGCACGAGTTTACCTCAACCCTAACCTAACCCTCCAGCACCCCAACCCGAGCCTGACTCGAACTGGCTTAAAAACACATCATTCTCGAACCCGACCCAACCATATAGGGTTTAACTCAATTCCAACCCGACTTGACCTGTATAATTTCAAATGTATTTTAACACATTTTGAAGACCTAAAATACATTAATTTAAGTATGGCAATTGTTTTATAAATTCTAAGGTGTTATTTTTTCCACTTAAAAAATAAAAAAAAATCAAAAGCAACATATAAATAAATTATAAACTTTAATCCTATAAAGTTAGAATTGAAAAATTTGTAAGAATACTTGGTATATATGCGGATATCATGACCTAATGGGATGAATTAGCCAAAACCCAAACCTAATTCGAGTAAAAAATTCAAAACCCTAACTCGACCCTAAACCAAATATAGTTGAACCTAACCCAACCGGGTTTACCATTTAACCCGACCTATTGACATCTCTAAATATTCGTGCAACAGTCCTGGAGTATTCGGATTTGGTTAGCGTGTCATTTCTTGGTCCACCCAAATTTATCCCTCAGGCCTCAACCATGAGAGCGTGCTCTCCACAAGTTTGCCTCACTCTCCCAGCAAAAAAGTGTTCACACACTCGAACGCACCTACCCACCCATCCACCAACCTTCTCTCTCATTGCAAACAACAGTTCAGAAGAACACAGATCTGATCTGGGGATTAGAAACATAGAGGTAGAATGGCGTTCATCTTAAACATGGCCGGCGCTCGATTCTCGTACAGCCCATCGCCGGTGGATGGATTGGCAACGCATTATTGTCGGCACGGTGATGGAATTGGACGCGGAGGAAGCGTTAAGCCGATTTTCTCTCCGGCGCCTTTGTACACGAGTTCCAGGCGTAGTATGGTTGTTAGAGCAGAAGCAATAAATCCAGAAATCAGAAAAAGCGAAGAGAAGGTGGTCGACTCCGTCATCGTCTCCGAGCTATCCAAGCCCCTCACCGCCTACTGCAGGTAATATCTACAAGAATATTCTGCTAATTAAGTGTAAGGATTGTGAACATGTGCGATTGATAGTAGTTATATCGGCAGGTGTTGGAGATCGGGAACTTTCCCTCTGTGCGACGGGAGTCATGTGAAACATAATAAAGCCACTGGGGACAATGTTGGCCCTCTGCTCTTGAAGAAGCAATAGGTACAATAGTACTGATGGTGAATTAATAATGGAAAATTCTGCTTCTGAAACTGTGAACTGTCTTCGTCTTTTACCTTTCTCTCTCAATTAAGGAATTTCCATGTGGCTTCTGTTTGAGATTGGGATTAGTTGATGAATTGTTCAGGCTTTGCTAAATTGGATCAATTGATTTAGTAATCTATTAGCTATTGAGCAAAACTACTTCTTTCCATGTAAAAGGGGTGAAAATATAATTGAAATTTTAACAGATTGAAAAACTTTTACAGGAGCAACAATTGTTAATTTTAATTTCAAAGGGTTACCAAACCAAAATACGAGTAAGAGGAAAACAAGGTAGAAGAATCCTCCATGATGAGTCCGAATCCTTAGCCTTGGGTTTCATTTGCACTTGCATCCAGGAAACGGGAGGGAAAAACCTTGTTTTACTTGCAGAGATTCAAATCAAATACGGGATATCAATGGAATTCAAATTGCAATCGATTTAATAAATTAATTAAAAATGATCAGGATATCTTATAATATTAATAAAATGAATTTGATATTGTATATCGTGAATAAAATAATGAACTTTATGAAACTTGAACCAGTGACTCTTTTGATCAAAATACATCATTCGAAATACTAAGTGTATATATCGAACTAAAAGGGGTGAATCCATACTCAATCCAATTACGAAGGAATTGCATTCCGATCAATTTAACTGGATCAAATTTGAATTTAGATATTCCCTGAAACCAAATACATGTTCTTGAATTCCTTGGTTTTAAAACATGTTTTTATCTGATTATTTCCATAAAACATGTAATTTCTATACTATAAAACTTGTTTTTGTTTTATAAACCATTATTTTGATGATTCCAAAATTATTATTATTTTTTTAAATAAAACCAACTTATTTTTTCCTTTGAAAACAAAAACAGAATTGAAGAGCATGTTTTTATTTTTTTGCTGCTGTGGCAATTCCAAAAGCAAATGAAAACAAAAAGATTCATGTTCTAGAATGCCCCCTATATGTTGTTAAGGCTGCATTTGTTTGCAATACAAAACATTAAACCCAGGTGTAAATACTCCAGTTTGGATTTGTGAGTGTTTATTTGTCATACAAAAGTAAAATGATAAGAGGGGGAAATGTTCTCTCATATTGAGGAGAGTGCATTACTGTATCCATTCAATGAATACAAACTTATACTCTTTGGATCTCAACACAAGTAGGCTGAGAGAGAGAGACCACCATACAACTCTTTACATTGATTTTAAACAAACAAAAAGAGAACAAAATGGGTTTACAACAGTGAACCATTTTGCATTCATTAACCGAAGAAAATGTATTAATGTAAAGTGCATATTTGCGTTTGTATCACAAACAAACACAGCCTAAACTTCTGTTTCATTGTATCAGGGACTTAAAGGCAATACAATCCAGCATTTTTTTTGTTTATTTTATGTTATTTGGAATTCAAAATAAATAAGTTTCAATTTGTTCTTGCACTGCTACTTCTTATTTTTGTCTCACTCCTCCCTCCCAACAAACACATACACATAATACCTTTCTCCCTCTCATTGTGAAGTTGAGGAATTTGGTTCCTCGACTTCCTTCAATTCAGTCAAATTTGAATTCGACATCATGAAGGTCCCAACAACTGGTCCAACAGCCTTTGCAATGATGCATTGGGAACATCTCCCTCCTCCTCTATGAGAGTTATTCCCAATGCACAGCTGCAATGGCTGTTGGGACCCTTGTTGGCATCACATCCCGTCCCACCTGATTGCTTTTGGTGAATTTGAATTTGATTTAAAGTACAAGAAAGAAGATTATAACTTGAATATTAAACCAAATTGAATTATTTTTAAAATAGCATTCTAGTTCGAAATATGACCCGATTCAATTCAAATTCACCTGTTTTACATCCCTAACTCTTGGAATAGTTTATAAGGCCAAAGCTTACTATTACATATCTTATCTTGATGTAACTTTGGTGAATCCGGATCTATTATACATGGTGTCTTGCACCGGTGGAACACCAGCGGAGAACTGCACACCTGAAACACACAATACAAATACTAACATTGACCTTTTTCTCAAATTTGTTAATTAAATTAGCAACTAGAATCTCAGAATAAAGGGGATCACAGATTTCTACATTTGATGTATAAAATATACCAAGTCAAACAAATTCTGATTTAATTTATTTTATTTGGAAAAGTTTAAACTCTATGGCACCAAAGTATAAACATTATGAAAAATCGCCTTCGGCATTTAGTTCAACTTTACCATTGTTGCATCACGATTTTATATTCTAGTCTAGAGGAGACGACACATACCTCGCATCCACATCCAAAATCTAGCCCAAACTCTCATATGCCTCACCTTGATACATTCAAGACAAAAGGTCAAGCATATTACCTGTATTGTTCCTCTCAAGTGGTGTTGTGTCGCTGGTCTGACAGTGCTCAGGCATACTTAGGATAGGTCTGATTAGCAGCCAGAATTGGGATGGTCTATTCACATAGTCTGTTTGATCTAGATAGAAATTAAAATGGAAATTAGAATCAGATGAAATGAGATTTTTTTCACAAGGGAGGGGGAGGGAATGACCATTCCCTCAAATGGGGGAATGTCATTCCACCAAGAATGGGTATGGTATGGAATTCTAATTTCGCCCAACCAAACAGTTGGAATCGGAATTGATCATTCCAATTTCGAATCCAGACCCCTATTCCTGCAAATCGGAGGAAGAAGAAACCCACTCTTTCAAATTGAACCCCCCCCCCCCCCCCCTCCCACGTGAATTTCCCCTATGATCATCATTCCAATGGTAAAAACGGGAGTAGGTACAAGGATTCCCTAAGGCTGTATTTGATTTGAAGGAAAAAGTAGGGAAAGGCAAGCCTATGCAATTCGGTCAATGGAATGGTTCGCAGATGGCTTTAGCATCCAGAGATGATTTGTTGAAGCTTTAAAGATTAACCTACTTCCACAAAGTTAGGATCATAACATTTTTACATCACTGATCTTTTTACTGGCAAGAAATTAAAAGGGACTTAACTATGCTATTTTACTCTCCAAATCAGGATCTTCACGTTAAGTTCATGCAGTGTATCTCCATCTGTACATGGCTCAGTTTGAAAAGAATAAAAATACAAATATATACAAAATAACATTAAAATACAAGGTTTTGCACTTTTCATATTTACATTTATACTCCTTACAAAGATAGCCTTAAATTCAGAGGATTTGAAATTGTACAAGGTCCTTTTGAGTTCATTCAGTTTATTAATATGTTGTGTTTTCACTTGCCAATATGATTATTGAATCAAGCTAGCCTTGACAAATCCAATCAGCTAAAGTATAAGGCTAATAAATAAAGATATGCTCATAAATAAACTAAAATACCATTATAATACTATCAGTACTGCTCCACCCTACCTATAAAGATGCACTAATTAAAACTACAACCATCTAATTGAATTTACAACACTCATATATGATCTTTGACACTAAGCTGGCATATATATTTGTATTTACACTCTTTCCAAATCGAGTCTAATTGCATTTATCATGTCATCAACATCATGCGAGCCTTTCATTCATCCTAAGCATCGTCCTCATGTTCATCATCATTAATCGAGTCACACCGAGCAAAGTAGTCACACTTTCTTTACTTGGAACTACCTACATATGATAAAACGTGAATGGAATTTAAAATTATGATGTTGATTTCTTAACTTTTTATCTTAGGTAATAGGGTTGAATTCTTTACTTTGAAATCATTATGTTTTTAATGAGCACTAAAAAAACCAACGAGCACTAATAAATCAAAACATATATTTGAAAGACCTTGTAATGGTACCCCATACTGTAGGGTGTGTATTAAAAAATCCGATTTTGGATTTGAGATTCGATATAATCGAATCGAATTTGAATATGATTTAACTTGATTTGATTTGATAAATATCCAGATTTGACCAATTATTTAATTATTATATATAATATATAATATATAAAATATTTAAATGTTTTATATAATTTATATATAATAATTAAATTATATATTTATATATTTTATATAAATAAAATATTTATTAATTACCTAAAATAATTAATTGGTCAAATTCAAATCGAATCGAATATTTGAATATTTAATCGAATTCAAATTTGAATATTTATTTTCAATATCCATCAGATATCAAATTGAATTCGGATATTACCTGATTCGATTCAAATTCGATCCATTTTAGGGTTGTCAATGGTCCGGGTTTGATTCAGGACAGGGAAGAATCATTCCGAACCAACTGCTAAAACCGATAGTACCGGAACTGAATTAGACTCGATCGATTCTATTATTTCACAACCGGTATAAAACCAACGGGCCAGTCGAAACAATTGGGTCTAACCCGATTGGACCCGATTCAATAAAAATCCATACTTAAGATGGTAAGAACTGTAGTTGTTGATAAAATATTCTATATTAATTAATTAATTAATTAATATTACTAATGAATACAACAGAAAAAAATGACTTACTTGATGCTAATTTGATAAGAAAATAACATTTTTTTCAATAACTTGTTATCAGTACGATATTTGTAAAAAAACACTTGTTATACTTATATAATCTTGCTAAAAATCAATTTGTAAATAGCCTACAATCCTATATAATTCCAGTTTAACCTTACTAAAAACAAAATAATAGCAATTAAATTGAAGCTAATGGGAAAAAACTAAGAAAACATGCATATATCAGTGATCTTGAAATCAAACTGCCTCCTCATTCAAGAATTGAAATATCCATCAATTAAGTTAGAGTCCACTTACTAGTTGTCCATTTATCTGGTACTCCCAATCTGAGGTTCACATGGGTGGTTAAACTGTGATAAGCTTTTTTTATTCTACCCCATCTTCTCTTTTTCTTTGTCCATGGTAGAGCCTGGTGTATAGGAGGCGATGGTGACTGAGAATCGGTGAGACGTGGAGACGACGATGAGAACCTTTCTCAAAGAAAGAAAAAGCGAATAGTAGAACTTTAGAAGCTAAAGCCTCAAGCAGCAAAAGCAAAACGAAAGGGTAAAGGCCAAAAGGTTTTGAACTCAAGGGTTTTAGATGTTAAAAGTAAAATTACAATTTTAGGCATACCTATAACTCTAAAACATGTATATATAATTGGTTCGGGACAGTCAAAGCTGATCCCAAACCGATATTAATGGGACACATAAAATAAAATCAGAACCGATCTGTCAGAATAAATCATAGAACCATAACCGATAAATACAATTCGGATGGTTCGGGTCAATCAGGTAGGCCTAACCCATTGACAGTCCTAATCCGTTTACACCCCTACTAGACTGTCATTCTTAACCCTTGTAATGGTACCCCATACTAGGTTGTCGATCTTAACCCATACCCTCGTCAGCTTGGCTTGGTACCCCGTACTAGACTTTCAAGGTTACTACCCCTTCCCTTGTCGGAACACATGTACCATCTTTTGCCAATCTTTTTTTCTTTTCTATTTTCTTAATATCACTTGCCAACCTGATTATGCCCCGTTTGGTTTGCAGGAATATGGGTCTAGAATTAAAGCCGGAATAGGCTATTCCGATTTCAACTGTTTGGTTGGGTGGAATCGGAATACCATTCCCATTCCTACTAGAATTGTATTCTCTCACTTGAGAGAATGACCATTCTCTGCCCCTCTCTTAGGAACGAAATCTCATTCCTGTTAATTTTAATTCTCATTCACATTTCTATCTGAACCAAACAAACTATTGGAGTAGGCCATTCCGAATGATTCTGATTCCAGTTTCAATTGCAAACCAAACATGACCTAAGTATATTTTTCGTAAAACAATAGCAAGTTATTGTTAATAAAATGGATTTGTTAACTTTTCAATGGTGATCAGAACTTATTGGAATCGGAATGGGTTATTCCAAATCCAACTATTTGGTTGGACGGAATCAGAATCCCATTCTCATTCCTGCTGGAATGGCATTCCCTCATTTGAGGGAATGACCATTCCTTGCTCCTCACTTGGGAATGAAATCCCATCATTGCTGATTTCAATTCCCATTCCCATTTTTGTATGAACCAAACAAACTATGGGAATAGGGCATTCCGATTCCGATTCAAATTCCAAACCAAATAGACCCTTAAACATTTTTAGGGTTCATTTGGTTCATAATTGGAATCCGAATCTCTTGAAATCGAAATCAGAATGGTCTACTCTCATAGTCTGTTTGGTTCAGACAGGAACTAGAATGGAAAATAGAGTTAACTAGAATAGGATTTCATTCCCAAGGGAGAGGGAGGAAATGACCATCCCCTCAAATATGGAAATGTCATTCCATCGGGAATGGAAATGGGATTCCAATTCCGTCCAGCCAAACTGTTGGAATCAGAATGGCTCATTCCAATTGTGATTCCAGACCCATTCTCATAAGCCAAACAGGCCCTTAATTGTGATGAGAATTCCCTAATGATCATATGTGGCCTAAACTTAAGCAACCCGAAACTTATGATAAATATTGGGATGAGAATTCCACCCCTAAAAAGTTTACGTGAATAACCAATATCCATGAATTTAATCCCATTTTTTTTTTAAGTTTAAAATCTTTTTTGACTTTTTTTCCTTACAAAACCATCACCATCTCAAAAGGTCCTCAAATGGCCCCTTAGTGTCTATCTATATAAAATACTTGAAATATCGGTGCCATGGAACTTTAGGAATGACACATAACATTTTCCAAATTTAGAATTGCCATGGAACTTTACGTTGAAGAACACCCCCTCTCACACATGATTGGCATAACTCTAGGAACTTTAGGATAGTCAAATAAACAAATTTTGACTATCCTTTAAGAACTTTAGGATTGCCAAAGTGGAAGCCAGTCTCAACCCATTCTTACATTATTTCCATGGAGGACAATTACAACCAAATAGGTGGTTCAACTGTCATACCAAAGAATCAAAGAATGGTGAGGATCCCAAGTTTTTTACCACCAAGCTTAGTAATCTACAACATGGTATATATATAGTAGTGATAAACCAGGTTTAGATACTTAAATGTGACTAGAATATCAAAGGGTTTTGAAGGGTAACTAAGCTGGATAGAGGGTTTTATAGGGTTAAACACTTCTACCTTATGATGAAAATTAATGTAGAACGATGGGTTAAACACCTCAAACTTAGGGTTAAACAACATTATTTTCTAATATAGAGGGGTTTAAAGGTTTAAACACCCATATACCTTAGGATGGGAAATGCGTTAAACAACCATTTTTCTGATACAAAAGAAACATAGCCTAGGATTGGTATGTAGAATAAGGGGTTTAGGCTCAAACACTTACCAAATTTTTAATGCAGAAGAAATGTAGTCTTTCTGGTTTGCCATTGATTTAGAAGCCCTTATCACAACCTTCAGCCCAAGATCACATAAATATGTACGTGTGTGAGGGCCTGAGGGGGGGGGGTTGTTTTGTCGACCCCTCAAGCAGAGACTATTGGCGGTTTGAAATGAAGATGGGTTAGGCTGCATTAGGCATTCATTCTGTTAATATAAAAACTCAGTATTCATAAGAGTATTTTATTTTAATATAAAAAAGAAGTTAAATCCTTAAAATAAGGAATGCCAAATGCAACCTGATTCGATCTAGGCATCATATAAATAAGAGAGGGGGTGTAGGTGCAAATGCATTGGATCCTGATCCTGATCTGATCCTATTTGGTCAAATTCAGATCACTTTGATTTGGATCTTTGGATCGGATAATAGTATCTGATCAGAAATCGGAACATCACTCCCTTATCCGATTTGAGAAGATTCGATCCGATATATGTTATATATTTATTTATAAATATATTATTTATATTGTATTTTTATAAATTTGTCATATTATTTATTTTTTATAAAAAACATGTATATATATATATATGATGGAAATAATTAAAAATACTTGTATTTTTTGTTTTTTTTTTTTATATTTAAATTGGTATGTTTTATTTTTATTTTAATAATTTATTAGTTTTTAAAGAAAACAAGTCAGATCGGATCAGATCCGAAGATCTGACTTATATATAGGATTCAAATTCAGATTAAGGCCTATCAGATCCGATCGGATCGGATTCGCCATGAACAATGTCATATCAGATTTGGATATACCCTTATTCGAATATGATCAAATCCGTTTGCATCCCTATGCAACGATGACAAAAAGTGTAAAAGCTAAATACTTTTTCTAAGGTATTATGTTCAATGTAAAATTTAGGGTTCATTTGGTTCATAGTGGAATTGGAACCAAAATACATTGGAATTGGAATTAGAATGGTCTATTCGTATATTTTGTTTGGTTCGGATAATAATGAAAACGAGAATTTAAATCAACATGAATGGGATTTCATTCCCAAAGAAAGGGGAGGGAATGACCATTCCCTCAAAAGGGGAATGCCATTCCACCAGGAATGGGAATGGGATTTCGATTTTGCCCAACCAAACTGTTGGAATTGGAATAACCTATTCCATTCCGGTTCCAATTCCAGACCTTATTCCCGCGAACCAAATAGGCCATAGTGTTTTATTATTTTTATTAAAGGGCAATCTTGGCATTTAAAAATGTTGGGATGATAACATCAACTTTCGTTAACATTTTAATGTCTAGTTAATAGGAAGGGGTGTAGATACAAGGATGTTGAAAAAACAAGGGATATAGTGCAATTAGCATAAAATAAGGTACTGAACTACAACTTTTAGAATATTTAGCAATTTATATAAACAAGTAAGATCAAATCAGATCCAAAGATTCGACTTATAGATAGGATTCAAATTCAGATTGAGCCTATTAGATCCAATCGGATCGGATTTGCCATGAACAATGTTGAAATGGATTTGAACATACCTTGTTCGAATCCGATCAAATCCATTTGCATCCCTATGCAACCATGTCAAAAAGTGTAAAAGCTAAATACTTTTTCTGAGGTATTATGTTCAATGTAAAATTTAGGGCTCATTTGGTTCATAGTGGAATTAGAATCAAAATTATTTGGAATTGGAATTAGAATGGTCTGTTTGGTTCAGATAAGAATGAAAATGAGAATTGTAATCAACATGAATGGGATTTCATTCCCAAGGGAGGGGGAGGGAATGACCATTTACTCAAAAGGAGAATGCCATTCCACCAAGAATGGGAATGAGAATTTGATTCTGCCCAATCAAACAGTTGGAATCGGAATAACCCATTCCTGTTCCAATTCCAGACTTTATTCCCGCAAACCAAACGGGCCATAGTGTTTTACTGTTGTCATTAAAGGGCAATCTTGGCATCTAAAAATGTTGGGATGATAAATTCAGCAACTTCCGTTAACCTTTTAATGTCGAGTTAACAGGAAGGGGTGTAGATACAAGGATGTTGAAAAAGCAGGGGATATAGTGAAATTAGCATAAAATAAGGTACTGAACTTCAACTTTCAAAATATTTAGCAATTTATAAAAAGGTAAGAAAATTTCATAAAGTTGGCGTCGCCCGGACTCGAACCGGAGACCTTCAGTGTGTTAGACTGACGTGATAACCAACTACACCACGACACCCTGATGTCATTGATATGCTAGGTTTATTTACTTGAAATATTGAAATATTACGACAACAAAAGGTTCCACAGTCCTATAAAACCCAAACCCTAACACTTCCCGCTCCCTCTTTCTCTCCTGCAACTGCGCCATTCTGGACATACCCTCTATAGCAGGAGAGTTGTTTCTGTTCTTGTGACTTTAAACTCTATTATTCGTCATGCCTTCACTTGCAATTGCAGAATCGTTCTTCTCCGAAGAACCAAAAGACAAGAAACAGAAGAAGAAAGAGAAGATGGCAACGAAGAACGCTACCCTCCTCGAAAACCCAAATTCCAAATCAATCGAGAAGAAAAAAAGCAAGGAGAAAACTCATAAGAAGATCAATTCAAATCCACCCGACTCCGAAGAAGAAGAATTGAACAGTGACGATTCACAACAGAGCTGGTTGGAGAAGAAGAAACACAAGAAAAAAAGCAGCGAACAGAAGGATAAAAAGAAGAAGAGAAAGGCTGTTGAAGTAGCGGATGGGGAGGAGGAGAAGAGCGAGACCAGCTCTGAACTGGTCGAACCGTTGGGTTCGAAGCCTGTGGCAGTCAATGGTTCCTCAAAGAAGAAGCCTAGACTGGTTGAGAACACCGACGATGAGGGAGGGGAGGCAGATGCTGACGGAAAAGCAAACCCTAACGCGGTTTCAAATTTCAGAATTTCCAAGGCTTTGAGGGAGCAGTTGAAGTCAAAAGGGATCGAATCCCTCTTCCCTATCCAGGCCATGACATTCGATACCATTGTTGATGGTTCTGATATGGTCGGTCGGGCTCGCACTGGTCAGGTAAGCTAATCATTTCAAACCTTTGTGCTTTTCTAGGTAGAAACTTATAAAAGGTGTTAATTTCAACTGCCTAAATAAAACCTCCCAATATTGTTACTATCTTCCCAAAACGCAATATGTCGGATGGTTGAGATCATTATATGATGACTATAAGGCTATGCGCAATCTCATTCAATTAAAAGAGACATTCCTTGGAATAATTTCTGTGAATGTGACATTTGGATTTATAATTAGTAGTTACAATTTCCTTGAGACATGAGAAAATTTGCAGCTTTCTGCATCATTTTAATACCTTAAACCGTTTTTCTTGAGCGAACTGCACTTCCAGGTTCCCAATTTTAATCCGCACGCTCATACGTGAAGCTGAATCTTGTAATAGATTAGTCCTGGCTTGATGCGATGCTCTAATTTATTATGCTATATTGATTATTCATCAATTAATCTATTCATGTTTTATTTTTGTCTTGCACTGAAGATAATAGTTTCTCTGAATTTGATTTTGGAACTATTATAGGGCAAAACCCTGGCATTTGTTCTTCCCATATTAGAGTCTTTAACAAATGGACCTACAAAAGCATCAAGGAAGACAGGATATGGAAGGGCACCGAGTGTCCTGGTTCTTCTGCCAACAAGGGAGTTGGCCAAACAGGTACCACCATTACTATGCTTGGAAGGGTTGTGATAATCTGGGAAAATGGCATATTTCTTTATGTGCTTGACCTGCCTTCTGATTTCAGGTCCATGAAGATTTCGAAGTTTATGGTGGGGCAGTGGGATTAACTTCATGCTGCTTATACGGGGGAGCTCCTTATCAATCTCAAGAGATTAAACTGAGAAGAGGGGTTGATATAGTTATTGGAACTCCTGGGCGTGTCAAGGTATTTTATTTATCTAGTGTCAAAAAGGTTTTGTTAAGGCTATTTAAGGCATAACTCACAAGCTTTTTTGTTTATTTAGTTGTCCTACATTCTAACCTCCACAAACTTATTGTGTAGGATCATATAGAGAGGGGAAATATTGACTTAACTGAATTAAAATTTCGTGTCCTTGATGAGGCTGATGAGATGCTGAGGATGGGTTTTGTTGAAGATGTTGAACTTATTCTAGGTACATTTTTTGCCATATTAACAATTGCAATTCCTATGTGGTTTTCTTCCAGCACAAGTTGTATAATGTTCTACATATTCATGATTAAAATCTAGCATGATGTGGTTTCAGTAGCAATCTAGCATGATTCTGTTTAAGTTGCTTTGCTATGGAACAAATTTCCATGTCCTTATTTTCTTTTCCTTGGGCATACGATTGTCTGGAGTCACAGATTAACTCAACTATCTTTCTCACTTTCCAAATCTCTGGCATTGACTCCTATATTCAGCATTAACTTTGTACTTAAAGCATTCATGTTCATGCATTAATGCCTATATATAAGGCTATTATTCAGATTCAAAGTTGTCTAATTGACTTCCTCAAATGCCATTAAATCCTGCTAATTACTATAACCCATGTTTTTTTGGTATAAAACTATAAGTAAGAAGATTTAAACGTTGGTCTTTAGGTTGAAAAACAACAGATCCACCACTATACCATGCTTTAATTACTTGTCAAAAGTAACTATGCCTTGTCCTTTCGAAAAGCTATCATTGAACTTCAGAAATCTGCCGCAGCACTTGCCAATGTCCTTAAATGTTAAAATGCTTTAGGAAAGCAGTGGAATGCCTTCCACTCTGATCCACACTGGACATTTTCTTCTGCCTGCAAATATCCCTTCAACCGCTGGGAACCACCAATCCAACCTCAAGTCAAACTCTCTTCTCTTCAAATTTTTTGTTTCCAAAATCCACTCTGCATACTGTCAATTTTGTAACATGAATAGAAGAAGTCCTTGTTCAACTTTCTTACTCCCATTACCTTCTTCTTCCCCCATTCCATCACTGCTCGTGCTTCTATTTTCTCCACTTCCATTTCCTTTCCCACAACTCTGCCTACCAGGCGCACATGCAGTACTCTTATTCTTTCCACCACCTTCCCTACCCTCCTAGCATCAACGACGCCTCCTTCACATCTCTGAGAGATAAGCTCCTAATCACTGCCATCTCAATACCTCATACACACTTGCTATCGTTTACTATATAAATATACAATAGTATGCTTATCTGAATCATATGCATCACAGAAATATTTATCTATTGGTTTAAATGCTTTTTGTATAATATAATTGGATGTTTTATGTGTGTTTAATCTATTTAACAGTATAAATAATAACAGACGACAAGGAGGCACTTTACAAGTTAAGAAAATATTTGAGTAATGTCATGTTTTCTTCTATGTTCTTTATATTTTCTTAAGCTAAATAAATGGTTGGGGGAAAAATAAACTGGTTCCTAGCATATTTGGTGGACCATGTGCAGCATTGGATTTTGAGGGGGTGGGAGGACTGGGGCGTTAAGTCCATATTGGCAATCTGTTTATGAGCTTCACTGCATTGGGTAAAGAAAGCTCATTATGATCTAAATTACTATCTATCTTAAAAGGCCTCAAATGAGATTATTCTTCAGAATAGAATGGATCAGTGACAAAGGGTACTGCCAAGTGGTGATTATTTGGATATTATTAGCAGAAAAAGGTCCTTGTTTCATATGACCTTTGTAAACAATGGCTCCTTTGCTTTAATGAAGAGAGGCAAAGGAAGAGGCTCTGGTTTCCCTTCTGAAAATCTTGTTAGCATAGATTCCTATCCTAGATTAGAAAACGCCTTGACTGGTTCTTTGGTTGGGGGAAGGGTATGGAGGCCAGACCTTGTTTTGTGGGCTCCAGTCGCAGGCGTTAGATAGGAATCCTGAGTATTTTCTTTGCTTTGGTCTTTTTTTTGGCCTATAAATAAAAAACTGTTTAACCAGCTTCCGTTTTGCTGTGCTGCTATTAGGAAATCCTTTTAAGAGGGGTTCTCTCTCTATATGGTTTATGAAAAATTTACTGCTCATTATTGACTAAAATATTGACTACCTTGGTGAAGCTTTGGTGTCAAATAGCTAGAAAATGGTGTGATTAATTTCATTTCAGAATGATGATATTGCATCAGTATTAGGGAACCATTGAGAAGGGTTAACCATCCCAACCTTGGACATTGCAGGGAATGTGAAGGATGCAAGCAAAGTTCAGACACTTCTTTTCAGTGCTACATTGCCTGATTGGGTGAAGCAGGTTCGTCCCTAAACCACTCTGTTAGATTTGCTTTTATGATATGTATTTGAAGTTTATATTTCCCTAAACATTCTCTAAAGAGAGGGAAAGAAAGGCTGTCTGATTCCTGTTTTATTAATTGCCAGATTGCTTCCAGATTTCTAAAGCCAGATAAGAAAACAGCAGATCTTGTTGGCAATGAAAAAATGAAGGCTAGTGCCAATGTTAGACATATAGTTCTCCCCTGTTCTGGTTCTGCCAGATCTCAGGTTATTCCAGATATTATTCGCTGTTATAGCAGGTCTGTTTATTTCTAATGTGCTGATCACAATCTTCTTTATTATTCTCTAGTATGTCTTGTAACTTGAGTTTTCTCTTATCTACTGATTCAGTGGGGGTCGCACAATTATTTTCACTGAGACAAAGGATTCTGCTTCTGAACTTGCTGGGTTACTTCCGGGAGCAAGAGCTTTGCATGGGGACATACAACAGTCCCAACGTGAGGTAAGTTACTTATCATCATCATCATCATCATCTCATCCAGGCCTTCCCCCAAGTAATAACTATATAGGGTCAGTACATGGCTCCTATTTTTCCAGTCCATTTTGTTTAATCCCATAACTATATAGGGTCAGTATATTCCTTTGCCCTTCTAGCCCCTTCAACTTGAGGTAAGTTACTTCTGATGGAAAAATATGCTGACCTTTCAATCTTCAAAATATATCCAGTTGATTCACCAAAAAATAACTTAAGGTAATCAGTATCTGTTTTTATAGAACTGTCTAGTTTCCATTCTAACATCCCATTCAGCTTTCTGATCAAAGATGTTGGACTACCCTGTTATGATTTCCTTTTTTTATTGTTCAAAAAATTATTTACTCTTGGGTTTTGATGATCTCTTGTAGGTCACACTTTCTGGTTTCAGATCTGGGAAGTTTATGATATTAGTAGCCACAAATGTTGCAGCACGTGGTTTAGATATCAATGATGTACAGTTGATCATTCAGGTTGGCATATCTTCTCTTTTCTATATTTTGTTGGATCAGTGTTTTAAAAGGCGTGGGAGGTGTACGCCTGGAGGCGTGCTTCCAGGCAAGGCGCTCCCAAAACGCCCTGAGGCGTATGTCAGAGGTGCTGACCTCTGAGGCATATGCCTCAGGTGCAAGAGGCGTACGCCTCATGCGCTTTTTTCATGAGGTGTGCGCCTTATGCACCTCATGCGCATCTTATATAAAAAGACAGAAAAAAAGAAAGAAAAAAAAGGAAAGGAATGGATAAGAAAGGGAAGGGAAAGAAAAAGAAAGAGAAGAAAAAAGACAAAATGAAAGAAAAGAAAAGGAAAGGGAAGGGAAGAAAAGATAAGGGGAAAGAAAGTGGTTTGCCCCTTTCTCCTTCGGCTGGGGGGCTTTGCCCCCCAGACCCCCCCTCCCTTTCAACAAATGTTATGCATCTTTGTTCTTAATATAAAATATTTTTATTAAAAATAAAGAAAAAATGAGATCCCCCCTTCCTCTTCATCCTCCTCCTAACCTTCCTCTTAAGGAGGCTTATGCCTCATTGTGTTTGGGAGGCTTACACCTGTTGCGTTCTGAACTATGCCTCACGCCTCTAGGTAGTGGAATGCCTTGTGTATGCCTCCGTGTTTTAAAACATTGTGTTGGATTACATTTATCTCAGTTATCTTTACTGATTATGATTTTTCCAGTGTGAGCCCCCTCGAGATGTAGAAGCATATATCCATCGATCTGGTCGCACAGGGAGAGCAGGTAATTTCCCTGTCATTTTTAATGTTCACTTTGGGTTTTGGGCTTTGGATTTTTATGAGCTGTTGACATGTTGGTCATGGACTTCTATAGGAAATACCGGGGTTGCTGTTATGCTTTATGATCCTAGGAGGTCAAACATTTCTAAGATAGAGAGAGAATCAGGGGTGAAATTTGAGCACATTTCTGCTCCCCAGCCAGCTGATGTTGCCAAGGCTGCTGGTTTAGAAGCAGCTGAAACAATTGCTCGAGTCTCGGATAGGTATTTCTTCATCTTGTATGTTATCTTCAATATGTTTTTGTTAATTCCGTCTCTACATATTGAATATCTTGTTGTATAGTGTAATTCCTGCATTCAAGTCGGCAGCAGAGGAACTTCTGAGTACATCTGGTCTCTCAGCAGCAGAATTACTTGCAAAAGCACTTGCTAAGGCAGCTGTATGTCATTGTATTTCCTCCAGTTTTCAATTATTAATTCTGTTGGTTGAGATACTGATCTGACCACTTTACACAGGGTTATACTGAAATAAAGAGTAGGTCACTTCTTACATCTATGGAGAACTATGCTACTGTACTTCTTGAGACTGGACAAACCTTCTACTCACCATCGTGAGTTTTTGAAATTTTACCCTTTAATATTCATGTTGCATTTCTTAGTTTTTACGTATTCTATTCTGATACTATTATTAGAATAAATTTCACAAACATCCATTCAGGTTTGCAAGAAATTTGAAAATCTCCCATTGTGTTTCTTATATAACTATAATTCACTGAAGAATGAGGTACTCCTTTCTTCAGGATCCATTCTTTTAGGCACAGATTTTTATCACTCTTAGCTGACAAATAACATCAATTGCCATTTAAGATGCATATCTCAAGTGCACCCTGGCAGGGGTATTTTTAAGAACACATTTGTGAAAACACATTTAATGGTCTTGTCATTCAAAAGCTTCTTAAGAGAAGATTGAGTGATGTGAACATCTATGTCATTAGAAAGGTCATTCATAGACCCTTTCAGACAGAGGCCCATAAAATTTATCCCTTGTGGATACTCAGATGATTGGTTTCACTCTTTAACTAGGACCAACCAATTAGTGGGCCATACCTGTGATAGTAGGATTTCAGGGTAATTCAATGTTTGGAACCATTGGATTGGCAATATTTTTGTGACCATTGGATTTCTTTTGACGAGTTAAACTTCACAGTATGCCAAAGTCAAGACATAAGCGATAGTTAATATCTGAGCTAATCTATCTATTGCCATATAGCTTATTTATGTTATTGCAAGAATGTGCTCAAGTATGTAAGAATGCTCAAGTATGGTGTGGTCTTAAATACTGTTGCAATTACAACTAGAGAAAAGAAACTATCCTGTGTTTCTTGTACTTACTGGCTGCTAAAAAATTGCCGAATTATGTGCTGATTCTATACCTTTTGAATTTTGTATCAGGTTTGCTTATAGTGTCTTGAGGAGGTTCTTACCTGAGGAAAAGGTTGAGACAGTGAAGGGGCTTACCCTTACAGCTGATGGGAATGGTGCAGTGTTTGATGTGCCATCTGAAGATTTGGACACATTTATTGCAGGTATATTTTCTTATTAAGATCAATGAAGAATATTTGCTAAAGTTAACCCAAAACTGTTGGTCGTTTATTTTATGTTCCTTTCATGGCAGTTAAAGTCTGGGTATTAACAGTGTTGGTTTAAGGTATTAAATTTTTGGTAAAATGGTTGAGCACTTCTAACTACAAGCATGGGTGAAATTAGCTCTTTTCTGGATTTTACCTCAGTTTGGCTCGACGATTAGAGTCTTGTCCTTGGTTTACCTTCACCATTTTATATTGGTTCCTTTTATGTGCTAGAATGCTTGATCCTTAATTATTGTTTGATAGTTGGTACCACACTTAACAGTGACGAACATATTTCTTGCAGGTCAAGAAAGTGCAGCAAATGTGAGCATTGAGGTGGTGAAAGCATTGCCACGCTTACAAGAAAGAGACCTGTCAAGAGGACGATTTGGTGGTGGTGGTGGTGGTTTCTCTGATAGGAGAAGTGGTGGTGGAAGATTTTCTGGTGGAAGAGGAGGAGTCAGCAGGGGAAATGGTAGATTTTCCAATGGTTTCAATGGTCGCAGAGGAGCTAGCAATGGAAACAAGTGGGGGAGAAGGAGCTAGGTTGGAAACCGGCAATAAGTGGGAACGTTAACAGGTGCTGTCAGAGATTTCAAAGGAACATTAGAAACTGATTTGCGTTAAGGTAGCTAGGTTACAGGAACAGGAGAGAGTAAGACCGCAATTGGAAACTGTTCATTCAGGTCAGTCGGGCCCATATTCAAGTTGAAAATCATTCTGATGAAATTTATTACAGTATAGTCTGTTCTTTAAAGTTTTGGTCGTATCCTATTTTTACCAGGATTTTTTTCCTCATCCTGGTTCTTTTCTTCCAATTCTATTAGAAGTTTGCCTTTTTTGTACTGTAGGACCAATCACCTGGTGTTCTGATTGGTTAACTCTTCAGGTACTGTAAGACTTGATTTACAAAAAAATTGTCAAGTTTGTTAAGTTCACAAAATTAGTAGTGTTGTTTGAAAAGGTAATGTCATGTCAGGGTATATAAAATCGCCACAAAAAGAGTGAAATGACTCTCCTTTGTATTGTTTACTTCTCAAGGATAGAGGGCTTAAGGGTGTCGTACCTGCACTGTCCCATGTCGAATCCGGATCACCCCGATGCGATAGTAGGAGATAATAGGATCCAATCATAAATAGGATTGGATTCGATTTGATATATAATATATATAATACATATATGTTATATATTTATTTATAAATATATTATTTATATTGTATTTTTATTTAATTTGTTATATTATTTATTTTCTATATATATATATATATGATGAAAATAATTAAAAAATATTTATATTTTTTGTTTTATTTAAATTGGTATATTTTTTTTCCTTTAACAATTTATTAATTTTTCAAGAAAACAAATCAGATTGGAACAGATCTGAATATCCGACTTACTGATTGGATTTGAATTCAGATCCAGGCCTATCAAATCTTGGATTGGATTAGATATGCAATGAACAGTATTGGATCTGATTCAGATATACCTTGATTCGTGATCTGATCTGTTTGCATCCTTGGAAAGTTGGCCGTAGGGGTGTCAATTGGACTGGATTTGGTCCAATCCTCTCCAGTGCAATGAATATTTTGGACTATTTTGGACTGGTCCAGAGATTGTTCAATCTGTTCAAATTTCTGTTAATTTAGATTGATTTTAACTCAAACCTGGTCCATTGACAATTATGTCCTTATCTTTTATCAATGGACCAGATATTGGCTCAATCCAATATAAATTCATTATGGATGGATCAGGTCCAATCCAATATGTTATATTGGTCTGTCCAGTTCGTCCAAATTCAATGTTTTATTGGTCCATCCAATCTGTCCAAATGGATTTTGATTTGGACGGAGTCCAACCCAAAACCGGTCCATTGACACCCCTATATGTGGGTTTTATGGAAAACTTATTTTCCCTGGGGATCATTTATATGAGTATGTGTACCCTATCTCCTAAATAAGTTACTAACATTTTGATGAAACAAAATTTTTAATAATGGTTTTTCATGGCTAAAATGGTTATTATCTTATTTATTTAAAAAATAAAAAATGTATAAATGTATTTACTAGGGAAGTATTTAATTATTCTTTTTAATAATGATTTTTCATAACTAAAATAATTATTATCTTGTTTACATAGTAAATAAAAGATATAAATGCATTTACTCGGACTAGGTAATTTTCTGAAAATGGAGTGTGCCAAAACTAAAGCGACACCTACTTCGTAGACAGCATAACTTCATGGTCCATCACTACATCTTTCATCATCATCATCCAGCACCATGGGTATTATCATGATGACATGATCTACTTCCCTCTGTTTCGTTCCCGTCTTGATGCATCTCCCATGGACACCATGCCTATCCATGACTGCAACTTGTATCAATTTGCAATTGGATTTGCCGAATTGAATCGAGGTTCGAATTAGGGATGAAAAATATGAAATCAAACTTTCGGTTGGGTAAAAGATGAGGTCTTGGGCAATATATGGCCCAACCCTAACTTGACCTGTCATCATATTTGTATGCATTTATATCATATGAATACTCAAGTATGTATATGTGAAACTATTCATTTGAAATGTATGCATTTATAATTTTATATACGACAATTTTAAATTACTCAAAACTAGTGAGATGTTTTCTAAAAAAACAAAACGCATAAACTTTTTAGTAGGACATAAATATAATACTCCTGAAATACCATAATTTTGTCATTTTCTATATATTGTAATAATAGTTGTGACTTAAATCTTGACTTACTAACCTTAAATCCAAGAAAAAGAATAAGATTTAGCAAAAGAAGGAAATCAGACCAACCTGAACAGCTGTAACTCAATTGGAAGACTAGGTTTGTAAATCCGATTGGATGTATATACATTTAAGGCCCCATTTGCTTTTTAGTAAGTTACTTACCCTGGTAAATGTATTTACCTAGGTAAGTGTTTCTTATCCAGAAAATATTTATCCAGGTAAGTGTATTTACCCATATTCTTCTATTTTCCATGTAAATAAGGCAAAGACCATTTTAGTCATAAAAATTCATTATTATAAGGGGTATTTTTGTCCCATTCAAGTGTTGTCAGCTTTCCCCCAAGGTGGGAAAGTTATTTACCCAGGTAAGAGATGGGTATTACTTATCCGGGTAAGTGATACCCAGGAAAATAAACTTTCCCTGGTCCCACATAAATCTGAAAAAAGAACATGAGATTCTTGGTCAATGGGAATCAAAATACCATTGATCAACTTTCCCCCCTCTCAAAATCCAGAAAAAGAATGCCTCCTAAGTTCAATTTGATAATGAAAACCTCCCAATGGAATTCCATTTGAACTCCGATTGGATGCATGAAAAATCAATCTAAGTTCAAGTTCAACCGGAAGCATCTGATTTTGGATTTGACATGAGTTTGAAAATATAATAAAAAAAAGGTAAAATATAAAATCCTCCCTTGAAGTTTCATTTTAACAAAAACCTCTGCTGTAGTTTTGAAAAATCTTGCGGTTAACTCTCTTCCATCATTGTTTGAGTTCATTATTAAGAAAAATATATTGTTGTCTCCAAAACAGAAACTTTAAAGTAATAAAATTGCCCTTATTATTTGTTAGGAAATCTTTTAATATAATCAAAATGCCAGATTTATTCTTTTAGATTTCACTCAATCATATTGAATTTATAAAACTAAATTACTTTACTCTTTAATTTGATCTAGGGATTTTTTTTTAATAAAAAACTAAAAGTTTTTTTTTGGAGTATTTTAGTTAGGGATGGTAATTTCTACCCTATTCGGTGGGTACCCACTCCCTACCTCTTCTCAATGGGGCAGGTTTTTTTTTTGCTTGAAGAACGGGTTTTGGGATTTTACAACCTATACGGGTATGAGTAAGGTATGATATTAGGCTAAACCTGACCTTCCCCAATCCGCATATTGAAAGCATATAAACTTTATGTATTAGGTCTTGAATTTAATAATATTTTGAATTTTACATGAAGGATAATTGATAGTTTATGTGATTTTACATGCCTTAATCAAATAATTGGAAATTTTGTTGTTTATTTATGTTATTTTACTTATTTATTGCTTAAATATAACAAGAAATAATAGAAAATTAGATGTGGGTTCTAAACCCAACTCACTCCTACCCTTGAATGCAGGGGAGGGTTTTGCATTTTCATGTATAGGGAAGGTTTGATTCTCAAAATCCAAGGCAATATAGGTTTTAGAGTGGGTTTGGTTTGGGAGGTGAATAGGATCTAGAATTTATAAAACTCTTTTCGAATCCGCCCCATTCTCATCCCTAATTTTAGTAAATCTCTATCTAAATTGATAGACATAAGGGTAAAATGGGTATTTTCAAAAAAAAATAATACATTAGACCAACGTTTTTTTGGAAGAATGACTATTCAGTCCACCCTAGAATTCTTAGCCCCACCCTAGAATGACTATTCATGACCATAATGCAGTTTATAGGGAGCTACTAATAGACTAGGGAGGGCTGTAATTTTAGATTTTTGCCGTGGAGTGATGTATACTTTGCAAGGATAATAATGGAAGAGGCAATTGCAGCTCTATGCATCTACATTAAAAATAGGGAAAATTCCCGATTAATACCCTGTATTTTGGGCCCAGTGCCACTTTGGTCCCCAAACTTTAAAATGCGACAATTCAATACCCAAGCTTTTAAAACGTGACATGCCGTTAACTAGTTAAGTGACATTTGAAAAAGACACAAATGCCCTTCAAGTGTTATTTAATTTTCTTTATCAACCATCTAAACGTTGACAACAAATTAACAGTCCCAAATCTTTGCCTTTTCCATTCAAGAAAGTTGGGGTCACGTTTGAGTGGGCATTCTGGTGACCCCAACTTTCTTGAATAGTAGAGGCAAAGATTTGAAACTGTTAATTTTTTGTCATTGTTTAGTTGGTTGATAAAGAAAATTAGATAACACTCAAAGGGCATTTATGTCTTTTTCAAATGCCACTTAACGGCTGGTTAACAACTAATTAACAAATACTGAATTGTCATGTTTTTAAAGTTCAATCACTGAATTGTCGCATTTTAAAGTTTGAAGACCAAAATGACATTAGGCCCAAAGTACAGGTATTAATAAGGATTTTTCCCTTGAAAATATCAATGGGTTTTTATGGTTCAGTCCACTCCTAGGTAGAGTTAAGATTTTTTAGGATGAATTGAATCTACCCGTGATGCTAAATTCATGGGCAGAGCATGGTTTATAGAAGGGCTACTAGTAGAATAGGAGGGGGCTGCAAATCAGAATTCTAAGGTAGAGTGTAGGCTAAAAATCCCAAATATTATCAAAACATTGAAGTACGGGGATATTCCCCATTCACCACTACGTGAGTACCGTTTGTGAGGGTTTAATCCGGTTTCACAGCAAACGAGCAAACTCCTACAGGATGAAAAATCTGTAACGTTTAATGTGAAGGAAGTTTGTGTCTTTTCACGTGGTGGTGCTTTGGCAATTACGACACGTTTACACGTTAGAAGATTTTTGACATACCGGTAAAACCCACACCCACCGGCCACCTCCACTGGAGCAGAGCAGCGCCGGATGGTTGAAGCGTCATGGCTCAATCTCAGGAACGCATTGGCTCGCTTACTCGACGAATGCAAGAACATGAAAGAGCTGAAACAAATCCATTCCCACATTATAACATCTCCCGGTATACCCATACACGACCATTACTTCCTTGTCACTCGACTCCTCTTCTTCTGCGCCACCTCCCATTCGGGCTCTCTCAGTTACGCCACCAACGTTTTTCACCACATCGAACACCCCAATGTTTTCGTTTACAACACCATGATCAGAGCCCATGCCACTAGGATGATCAATGATGGCAGCGATGCCCATTCATGCCCGTCCCTTATTCTCTACAAACAAATGTTCAGGAATGGCGTCCGGCCTGACCACCTCACGTTCCCGTTCCTTGCAAAGGAATGCACGCGACGTCTCGATGCGCACGCGGGCAAAAGCATACACGTCCAGGTCATCAAGGTTGGGTTGTCCGAGGATTTGTTTGTTCAGAACTCCATGATCAACATGTATGCCTCATGTGGGTTCTTAAACCATGCACGATGTATATTCGATGAAATGTCTGCACGAGATGTCGTTTCATGGAATTCGATGATTATTGGGTTTTTAAGGGGTGGGGATCTTGACTCCGCATTTGATCTGTTCAAGATGATGAAGAAGAGAAATGTCATTACTTGGAACTCGATCATTACAGGGTTTGTTCAAGGCGGTCGACCAAAGGAGGCCTTGGATTTCTTCCATGAGATGCAGGTTTTGGATGATGATGGTACGGTTAGACCAGACAAAATAACTGTAGCTAGCGCTCTTTCGGCTTGTGCGTCGTTTGGTGCACTCGATCATGGGAAATGGATACACAGTTACTTAAAGAGAAGCGGGTTGGAGTGCGATATGGTGATTAGTAGTGCCCTTGTGGATATGTACGGGAAATGCGGTTGTGTGGAGAGGGCGATTGAAGTCTTCAAGGAGATGCCTGAAAAGGATGTCCTGGCATGGACTACCATGATTTCTGTATTAGCTCTTCATGGGTTTGCAGAAGAAGCATTTGATCTTTTCAAAGAAATGCAAATCCAAGGAACGAAGCCTAACCATGTGACGTTTGTCGGGCTTTTATCTGCTAGTGCTCATTCTGGTCTGGTAGAGGCTGGCCGCTGGTGTTTTGATGTGATGACGCAAGTTTACTCGATAGAACCACAGGCTCAACACTACGCCTGCATGGTTGATATACTTTCTCGAGCTGGGTTGTTTGAAGAGGCAGAAGGGCTTATTCAAAGCATGCCGATGGAGCCGGATGTGTTTGTTTGGGGTGCATTGCTTGGAGGCTGTCATATGCATGGTAATGTAGAGATGGCAGAAAGCGTTGCACACCATCTTTTTGATTTGGAGCCTCTGAACCATGCTTTTTATGTAACCTTGTCCGAGATATACGCCAAGGCTAATAGGTTTGATGATGAGAAGAGAATTAGAGCCTTTATGAAAGAAAGAGGGATCAAGAAGACAGTGCCTGGTTGTAGTATGATTGAAGTCAATGGCATAGTTCAAGAGTTCTCAGTGGGAGGGTCGCCCCAAGTTTTGATGGAAGAGATTGAATGGGTTCTTAATGGTCTCTGTGAGGAGATGAAGATGGGAGACCACCCTCCAGATATTAACAGTGGAGACTGAGACTGAGAGTACTTGCAAAGAGTAAGGAATACTTCCCCAACTTCTTGGGGCAAATTCTTTTATATTATCTGCCCAAAAATATACCTCAGAAGAAGCAAGATATAGGTATGTCAACCGAAATGTATAGTCAATAGACATTCAAAATCACTGAAATATATCGGTAATCGATTCCCAGCTAAAAAGCCTTAAGAAAAATATGAGGCCTCAAAATTTTCAATTTTTTTTTTTTTTTTTTATCACCTTGATTCAATATGCAACCGTAAAATACCAAACAATAAAGGGCAAGATGTACCATTAAGGATATCTCTTTAAACTGTAAATTCCTCTATTGTTAGGTCTGAAATGATTCTCTTATATATGCAGGTGGCAGGGGGAAATCATGGTTTTAAAAACTGGACCAGAAACGGAACCGTTTCGGCCACTGGTTCCCGGTGTTCGGGTCATGGATGAGTTGGCCGAAGATGCCATGTGGCATCCTCCATGGCCATCCTCTCTCTTAAGCCACGACGACAACACGTATGATGGAAGAGCACGACTAAGAAGGAGTGTTCTGCATGGACAATGAAGCGGATTCCGTCGGTGAAAAGGAAACCTCTCGGAGACTTTGGTGGACGACCTCATCCCAACAACCCCGGAAGCCTTATCCATCTGGAACATGGACATCCAACTATAAATAGGTATTCCTCGCTTGAGGTAAGGGACTTTTTGGAACGGCACTCTGAGTACCCCTTTGCATTATTTCTTCGGCCCGAACTAGCATTGTTCTTACTTGCTCGGTTCGGCCACCTCTTCTGCCCAATTGACTTGAGTGTCGGAGTACCTACCTGGGGATTAATTCCTCGGGCCTCTGACCTTTCTCCTGGTTGCAGATCTCAATGTGTGGCTTCGTTCTTTCACCTCGGCTTCGTCCAGTTGGCAAGATTATTTGATTGTCTTTAGTTCACAACACCTTGGATTGAATGGTATCAGATTGGTCAAATGGTTTGACCATCCAATAATTCTTACCTGCTCGGTTCGGCCACCTCTTATGCCCAATTAACTTGAGCGTCGGAGTACCTACTTGGGGATTAACTCCTCGGGCCTCTGACCTTTCTCCTGGTTGCAGATCTCAGTGCATGGTTTCGTCCTTTCACCTCGGCTTTGTCCAGTTGGCAAGATTATTTGATTGTGTCTTTAGTTCGAAACACCTAAAATCAGACAGTATCAGATTGGTCAAATGGTTCGACCATCCAATAAGTTTGGTTGGACGGTTTGGGGTCCAAAAGTAGACCTAGAGCCATGACTAGTTCCTAGGTCAACTGGTTTGACCATTCAGTGTGATCCTATTTTAAAACCATGGGGGAAAGTCTGTCCCTAGGATATGACACCCCTGGTAACTTGTTTTGTTAAAATGAAAGGTGCACTTTTTAGATCTAAGGTGAATATGCTACACAAAATTTTGAATAAAATGAAGCAAAATTACTGAAACTTCCCTTTTACTGCTCAGCGGGCTAAACAGCCATCGCTTTCTGCTAAACCTTGCTCCCATTAGAGATCGTGACATGTATTAATTGAAGGCCGTCACATGACATTCACAAATTTTATAAATCCAAAAGTATCTTGTCATTGCAAATTTAGATGTATTGATTCCAGTTGATTGGCTAATGGAGAGAAGTTTATATTAGTTATCCAAAACCAAACCATTTGGTTCGGTTAAGCCGATTTTTCAGTTTTTGATGAATACCCTTAAATCCCTAATCCAAGGGCGAAAGCTACATTATATGTACTAAAAAAAAAGTAAGAAAACAAAGGAAATGTAAAATGAAAGAGAGAGGAATTGCATGGACAAAAAGAGAAAAAAAGGCATTTACCGAATTTTGGTACTTTGGGGATGGACTGGATTTAGACACAACATTGGCAGTTTCTGCACAAAAGTGGCTACTCTCACTGTTGTAACAAAATTGATTCAACCTTTGGCATTTTTTACATGAACCAATGGCCCCAGTAACAAAAAGGGAAAAATAGATACAATTTTTCTATATTTGTTTGTGGCTTCATTAATTATAGTATGCAAGAGATAGAAAGAAAGAGACGATTCCATGCAACAGCGTACAGTGTGGATCTTTATAAATTTTAGGGTTTTATGGTTGAGGGAGGAGAGTATGCACAAGGGATACCAGATAACACCCAGAGACGTATTACTCACTTATTATCTTCCCCTTAAAATAAATTATGTGGGAGCAGGTTTCCTAAGTTGGGTTATTTGGTAATATTCCTTAAAGGGACAAGGGATCTTATATACGGAAAATCAGTTTCTCTTCCCACCATAAATTTTGGGTCAAGACACTTTCCCAACTTTGAAAAATAAGCCTACTTAATAAGTTTTATATTGAAAAAAAAAGGAAACTTCCACAAACATTACAAAAAAAAAAAGAAAAATTAATAATGGTTTACACAATAACACCAACACAAGGTGGGGGCATATGACTGATATAGACTATGTGGTGAACCCTATAGGTCCCATATCTAGACAGTTTGGATCGGTTACAGGATCTTGAATGAAAGAAATGGATTCATGTAGTAATTCTCCCTATATGTAACTCTCTAGTGAACCTTTTTTAAACTTATTTTCAAATTTCAATTTGCTTTGGCAATTGTTTTTGTTTTCTTTAACAAAACCATACATGTTGGCAAAACACCCTCTATATTGATCGGTAGTAGTTATCCAGGGGTGAGCATGGGTCAAGTTTGGTTTGGTTTTAAGGCAGAACCTGGAACCTACTTTATGATGGTCTATTTCAGGTCTTTTGAACCAAAAGGTTCAAAATCTACCCTATCAACATTGGTTCTAGCCTTCGCGGTTTCAAGACCAGCTCTAAGGTCTACCTATGGAACCTCTTCTTTAAAAAAATTATAATATGCTGTTATTTTTTTTTTCTCTTTACAATCTTTGACCTTGGATAACAATTTATCATAAACATTCCACATTTCAGATCCATAATAGTCATTCAATCTCAAAGATACTAAAACGTAATCCATATACAACTTAAGTAATATCACATAATCATAATTAATCCATATACAACTTTCATGGTCGGCTCTAAGGTCTACCCATGGAACCTATTCTTTAAAAAAATTATAATATGCTGTTATTTTTTTCATATTTTTTTTACAAGTTTGACGTTGGACAACAGTTTATAATAAGCATTCTACATTTCAAATCGATATAGTCATTCAATCTCAAAGAAAATAAAACGTAATCCACATATACAGCTTAAGTAATATCACATAATCATTATTAATCCATAATCTATATTTCACACACATTCCACAATTTAGTTAAATCAATCTCAATGCAAATAGAATACAATCCATAATCATCCCAAGCAATACAACATAACTAATGCATAATAATCCATAAACCTATATGCTAAGTTCAAATTACATTTAGGCCGGTTATTTGGGTCGGTTCAGGTAGGTAAACCCCCAAACCCTGGAACCAGCCTAGGTGGGAATCAGTTCCAAGAATTTGGAACCGGACCCTATCCAATGCTAGTTCAAGGTTGGTTCCAAACTTCCGATCTGTTTTGGGTAGAACTGATCCATTTGCTCACACTTATAGTTATCTATAAGCTCTACAATCTCTCTCTCTCTCTCTCTCTCTATATATATATATATATGTTTTACATGATATACTAATATTTTTTTTTGAAGCCTAATCAGGCTAAATTCATTCAAAAAGTTCAGGATACTTCTTTCTCAATAGCAATAGCAAGAACATCAGGGATCCTCGCCCAGGTATGAACGAGAGAGAGAGAGAGAGAGAGTACTTTGCTACAAGATAGGCTGTTGTATTAGCAATTCTTGGTGTGTAAGCCACTAAACAGCAGGAGAGTGGGACATGTAAGCTCTGCAATCAGCTAAGATAGTTCTTACTCGCCATAGAGGATTTAGAAGTTCCTCCAACAAAACTTTGATCACCACAAGCATATCTCCCATGATCAAAATCTGATCAATACCTATCTCCAGTGCAAACTCCAAAGGTGTACCGCCCATCCATGATTCCTCAAGAGTAAGCCCACCCCTGAATTACTCATACCATTAACACCATCGAAACTGATCAGTTTCAACGAGTTGCATGGGGATTGTCCATCTAACTTCTTCTACATAGCAAGGAACTAGATCAATGCTGCCATTGATAGCTTATGGTGAACAAAATTTTCAATTTCCTCAATTTGTGTCTGAGCTCTAACAATGGTAGCTTGAATATTAACCTTTGCATGTTCCAAAGCAATAGGTGATAAAATGAGAGAAAGTAGAATAAGATGATTTGGTTATGTGCATACAAGACCACACCCATAGGAAGACAAAAAAAAAATTAAGGGGCTATAAGGGGTAGGGGTAGACAAAAAAAAAATACATGGGCTAAAGTAGTAAGTAATAGTTTAAGTGCTAATAATATAATGGACATGTCATTAAATGGAACATAATAGAGAAACATGAATCATGAAGGCAATCCCATATATATAGTTGGGATAAGGCTTGGATGATGATGATGATGATGACAATATAATATTAAAAGAACATAATAAATTATACTACATAAAATATATAAAATAATATAATGAGATAATATATTTGTATTATATATAATACTATAATATAGTAATATATAATATGCAATTATGCATATAATTCTATAAAAAATATATATTTTTAACAACAGTTAAATTAGAAAACTACATTCAAAACTTCATATTTACCAAACACGACTTTGGAGTTTTTCCAAAAAGTATGTATGGAAAATACTAATGAAAAACACATTAGTGAAACAACAACTTAGCAAACCACTAGAAAAAAAATATAGTGCAACCAAAAAACAATTAAAGTTGCCAACTGGCTTATCTAGTAAAGCTAGTGGATGTAGTTCTAATTGGCTTAGTGTCGAATCTTGCTTCGCCCTTCTCCCCCGACCTCTAGGTTTGCCTACAAAACAAAATTAATAAATGTATCATTAAGAGTAGAAGAATCTTAATTAATGCATTTAATGACTAAATAAGCGGTTTTGCTTTAACATTGTAATTCTCGTCAACCGGGGTGGTTTTTTAAGCTAGTTTGCAAAACCCTGAGTGTTTTCTTTAACCATAGAAATTGTATAAATAGGAAAATTTGAGACCGGTGAGTAGAAAGCATCAAGTAAACAAAAATTTTCTTTTTCTATACTAGGTTAGAGCTACAGAGAAAGTTGATCAATTTTAAGAAGGCGAAACCTCTCTCTTCTCTCTCTCGATCAAAGTTTTCACAATCGGAGAATTATAACAGGTAAAAGGCTATATTTTTTTTTCAAGTTTTAGCTTTGCTTTACTCTCCATCATTAGAAGTTTGCTTGCAAATATAGTTTGTTTCTCTTCCTTTTTTTGTACATATTATTATATATATATAGAAAGCGATTATCTTTTAATTTTTATTTTTACATAAATATCAATACAAAGAAATTCATTGGTTTTATTTTTGGTCCTTTAAGCTTTATATCCTATTTGATAGGTGAAAGGCTATATTTTTTCTCAAGTTATACTCTTAATCATTAGAAGTTTGCTTATTGCAAATATAGTTTGTTTCTCTTCCTTTTTAGTACATATTATTATTATATATAGAAAGCAATCATCTTTTAATAATTATTATTTTTACATAAATATCAATACAAAGAAAAATTCATTTTTTTTTTTGTTTTTGGGCCTTTGAGCTTTGTTTCTTAATTGATTTATACTTTTAGGCCCTTAGGATTTCCTATTAGTATATATTCATATATTGAAGTCCATCTTAGTTTTCTTTGGTAGGAAGGTCCATCATAGTCTACAATCTACATCAGAGCATAAAGCTCTAAATGATTCTTCTAAATATTATCATTAATCACTTGCCCATTAATGAAAAACTTTTGTATATTTTCAAGCTTTTCTTTTCTATGATAATAGATTTATTTTAATTATCTAGATTGAAGTGAGATAATTTTTCATGTAGATTGTTCTTGAATCTTATATTTCTTCATTTTTTCTAATTTAGGATGATTGTAAGATGAATTGATTAAATATATTTTTGGTTTGATTTTCTAGTTAATGAATATATCAACCTAGTAGCTCACTTTCTATAAAAGAAAATCCTTTTTCTAAGCTTTTCTTTTCCAAGCTTGTAGATGTTCTTCATTTTTAATGATTTAGGAGTTGATTTTGCATTTTTTGCTTTATTGCTTTATATTCTTTATCATTAAAAATTAATTTGATTTATAAGTCTTATTCATTTTTTTTCTCTTCTTTTCAATTAGTAATGATATTATAATTAGGTTTCCTTTTTTTTCTCATTCCTCTAAATGAATATTCTGGATTTATTTCAATAATCAACTAATAAAATTAGGTTTTGGTTATTACACAATAGATTTTATTGGTATATTTTACTTTTCTTTTTTCTTCATTATTTACTTTTGCATGGTAGTTTGAGATATCATATATTTATGGTAGATCCCTATTGAAAATAGACAAGAAGCTCCAATTTATAATGATAAAAATAAGTACATTCGGGTACTTTTGTTTCTAAAATAAATTACATTTACAATTATTAATTTCTGTGCTTTTAATGTCATTTCATGTTTATATTGATTCAGGTGATAGGTTTTATTGTTGCCTCATTTGTAATGACTGATGAAGATTGTAGTTATTGCATGCTGGAATTTTCTTTTCTTCCTTCTTCATTTTAATTAAACTTATTGATTATTTAGAGAATCTTTGTAAATATGTGTAATTTTGTTTCTTAAAATGAAATGAATTACTACATCAATAAAAACATATGGCAAACATCACCTTAGTGTGTTGCTGTTAGGATATATATGTGATTTTGGTGGGGAAGAAACACTACACTCAAACTAAGCTCAAAAAGAAAATGCAAGACAAGTTCTATTTGGGACTAGGGACATCAAGTTGAGTTGAATAGTAATCCCACCTTGACATGATCCTATTAGACCAGGGTCAGATCTAGCTTAATTGACTTTTGGGTTAAGTTCAAAGTTGAGGTCAGCCTACTTCAAACCTGGCACATTGATATAATTAATAGTATTGAAACATTAATTATAAACATAGCCCTCATTGACTCTTAGGATACTATTTGTAGGATAGATTGGTTAGTTTTGGACTGTTTGGTACCTTGTTGTATTTAGATAGATTGGGTTGGGTTCAAGTAGAGCAAAACCCATATTGAACTCAACTTGATAATATCCCATGTTAGAACAAGAATTTGATAATCTTAGCTTGGATTGGATTTAGGTGGCATTTGGTAAAATTGAACTTTGATCTCTAGTCAGAAAAAAACTTTTGGAAATAGTTTTGAGTCCTGACCTTCAAAAATTTGCTTCCATACTTTTCTATATATCTGAATGCAACGAAAAAAAAAAAAAAAATAAAGTCGTTTGGTAATATAAACATTACAAACACTAATAAATATCTATTTTACAATTTTGCTGCTATGGATGGATTTGTTTTGTTATTTTGCATTTGTTAGTATTGAGTATTATATATTTTATTTATTTTACATAATTATTAGTATTTAAATTAATTTTTAAAATTAATAATTCATTAAATATTTAATTAAAATTAACAAGTAAGTAAAATAAAAGCTATAACTAAAATTAGTAATATATATTATAAAAAGCACTTAAATTCAAAAGTTACATAAGATAAATTAAAAGTGAATTTAAATATAGAAATAATTAAAATAAAAAATTATTACCAGCTATTTAAATAATTTTAAAATTATTAATAAGCAAACTAAAAAATTAATAAATATTTAATGAAAATAAATTGTTTAGAAATAATAAATAGAGAAAATAATTGTTAAAATTATTAAATTTAATTTAAATATTGAAAAGGTTTTTAAATATAAAAAGAACGAAATTATAAATAGATTTAAATATTGAAATAATTAAAACTAAAAATAATTGAAAATTGTTTAAATAGTTTAATAAAAATTAAATTGATCTCAAATAATGTTAAAAATTATTAACATTTATAATTTTTAATTATAAATGTTTTGCATTTTATTTATTATATTTACTATACTTGTAGATGTTTTTTACCATTCTATTATTTTTTAGTTGTTATTTATGTGGATTTTTAAATATTTTAAACACTTTTAAATTTCTTTGTTTAGTAATTATTTTAGTTTTTTTTGTAACTTTCCATTTGTCTAACATTTTTACAATTATTTATTGTTTTTGATTAATTTTTATCTAAGTTATTGTTTTTTAAATTATATTTATGTAAATTTAGTATTTTTAAATGTTTATTTTTAATTTTAAATTGTTTAAACTTTTAAAACAATGGTTAGTATATTTTCATATAAATTATTTTAATATTAAAATTTGTTTTTATTTATTCAAAGTATAATGTATTTAAATACCTTTTTCATTATTTAATTTAAATAATTAATTGATTTTTCGTTATGTAAATATAGTTAAGTTTATTTATTTTTTAATTAATTGATTTTTAATATTATTAGCATTAGCAATGGAGGTATATGATAGAAAGGAAAGAATAGGTTTTTTTGGGTTAAAAGTTATAACAAGGGCAATATTGGTACTTTGATTGTTTAACAAGGGCATACATCATGTCCTAAAAAGTTTTCCGCTACCTTTAATCGTGTTTGAAGCTTGAAGGTAGTGGATTCATTGAGTAAACGGAGGTGAAAACAGATGTACAAATTGGCATCCAAATGTTTTACCAAACAACCCTCCAGGGGAGTTCGGATTTGCTCCTCACAGAGTGTGCCTCACACCATCCTCACAGCATATTGTAAGTGTGCAATGAGAATATCTCCCGTACATGATGTTATCATTCGTGGATAGATGTTTCCAATGCACAATGGGGATATAGAGCTGAAAAATCAAATGCAACTCTTTCAGGTTTTGGAGGGCCATTCTGCTACAAAACGACACCTTAGATATGCCGAGTAAGACTTTTCTTGGGGTCTGTTTTGGAGGGCTAATGCTTTGATTGAACTTCTCGTAAGAAGTTTTTAAAAGGAAAGCCTTTTTTCTAAACAATAACAAATATGGGCTTTCCAAATTTTTTCACAAAGCAAAAAGCTACCACTTGAAGCCCTCCCAAAGGAGCACTGCATTTGGCCAGGCCTCCGGCTTTTGTTGGCCTATGGTTTATTCAACCCACTCAAGTGTCAAGATTCACTTTAGCCCAAAATATGGGTCCTGTAACAGTGCTTAAGTTAGTGTGCTTGGTGATCAAATCCTTCTCCATATTGAATGCCTTTGCCACATGGACAAACTAATTTCATTTATCAAGTTGTGCACATAGTAAGGTAGTCCAGAAGTTTTTCTATCTGATGGACAAATGGATTCGCTATAAGCTCCCTGAACATACTTGTAGGAGAGGTCATCTAAAGAAGGGAAAGTGACCCGTTGAGTAAACTGTAGATGAAGATAGAAACTTGGATTTAGGGTTGTAAATATACGCCCATAATTAGGGAATTCGACTGTTTCCTCAAGGAGCATGGATTTTTCACTTGAATAGACCATTCATATAGATTAACTAGCCTAGAAATCAGCTTGAAATTTGATCTCAAATGGAATAGTGGACAAACTTATATTTAGAATTGTAAATCCTATCAAAAGTCTGATTTAGTGGAGATCTGACATAATTGAATCAAATTTGAATAATTTGAATAATAGTGATATGGCCTGATTTGATGGGATAAATATCTAAACCGATTATACATGAGATTACCTAAAATACCCTTTATTTCTCTCTAGTCTCTAATAAAATTATATTGCAGGTTGTTTCTTTATTTTATGAAGAGTATAATTGTATAACAATTACATTAGATCTAGTTCACATTCAAATGTTTCAATTAATTGGTAGATTTCGACTCATTGGTTCTTAATCATATTTGAATCTAGATATGACCTGATTTGTTTCTATAGACCCCTCCTTATATTAGAGACTCTTGAAAAACAAAAAAAAAATTAATGTAGCTAATTTTCTTTAGCCCCTTGTTATATGGGTCTCAGCTTAAGCTCTTATGTGAGGTCCTTGAATAGGATTCTATTCTCTAATACACCCCCTCACACGAAATTTGGTTTGAAGCGTGATCAAGTGTGCAAGCCCACCTATACAACTACTTGGTCAAACATGCTCTGATAGGCGATCGCTCAATTAGGTGAGGTACTTGAATAGGTTTTTATTCTCTAATGCATATCCCCGGTAATTTCTGATTTTTTCCTTTTATTTTCAGTACTTCAGTACTGAGTTAATGTTCAAAGATTGAAGATGATAGAAATACTGGTCCTATCTATACCGAGGTGGCATAACCTGAATTCATCTTCTGTACTTATAATCTTTTTGATTTCTAATTAAACAGCAGAAAGAAATAGAAATGGAGAGGCTTAGAAGAAATGAGTTGGGAATGGACCGTATCAGTAGCTTACCAGATTCAGTTCTAGTCCACATACTTTCTTTTCTGCCAACACATGAAGCTGTGAAGACCACCTTCATATCAAAGAAATGGAAATTCCTATGGACTCAAATTCCTGTTCTAGACCTCGATGAGTTCACCTTCTGTGATGAGCGGTCTATGGTTGAGCTGTATAATGCACTTGAAACGGGTAGATACTTTCTAAGTTCTATGAGGTTGGACAGACAAAGAAAGAGGTTTGCAGACTTTGTAGACCGAGCACTTCTGCACCATGATATCGAAAGTATACGCCAAATTCAGCTCTCATTTTGTTATCATGAGGATTACGAGTTTACTTCTCGTGTCGATCAGTGGATTAGATTCGCAATTGCAAGCAATGCCACTGCTCTAGAACTCAATTTTGCAAGTAGAAGTCCTTCTCGTGATCCACGGATTGAAGGGTGTTATGAATTGCCTCATTGTCCTCTACCTCAGTCCTTGAAGTTTCTGAGATTGAACTTCTGTGAATTTAGACCCTTAAGGCATGGGAGTTTTGATCATCTTGAGATTGTAGAACTACTGCAAGCAAAGTTACCGGATGGCTCAGTTCAGGACTTGATTTCTAACTGTCCATGCCTAGAAAGCCTACATTTATTGTCCTGTTGTGTGCCTCATCATTTAGTTATTTCTGCTCCAGAATCAGAACTTAAGTGCTTATTGTTGGATTCATGCTCTTCTTATGAGATGAATGGAATAGTTTACAAATATGAGATAGATGCTCCAAAGCTTCAACACTTTAAGTTTGTGGGAATGATGTTGCATGAATTTTCTGTAAAGAGATTAAGGCATCTAGTTGAGGCACATCTGGATGTCAGACAAAACTTTATCTCTCAGATGCATTGTTCAATGCTTACTGAACTTTTGAAGGATCTTGGTCATGCTAGTTGTCTATCCTTGTCTAGTTGGTGTTTGCAGGTATGTTATTACATCCTTAATTGATGGTTGCTTTATAATTTGTTTGGTTGACATGCTCTTGTGTTTTTGTAGGTAAGACTAATCTAAGACAAACTAGATTAATTGCCCTGAATACTATGATTTGATATGGAACTAAAGCCTATACTAGTGAACTATGTGCTCAATTAAGGTTTCCACTGTGAACTAATAAATGTAGATGTAAGTCTGAGGACCAAAATGATCAGAAAGCAGCGTTAGACAGACAAGGCCTATTAGGCAGGTTCCAAATATATGAAATAGTCTTTTAAGTCATAATGGAGCCCATTAACATGTTAGTGAGCCTAAAACATATAGCTTACACATATTAAAATTTTAGGCTGTGTTGGGTTGCGGTGCAAATTCATTTTCACTAGCATAAATGTGCGCATGAGAACATGAGTAGGGTGAGTGTAAATTCTGGTTTACTTTGCTTCATATTTGACCTTGCCTTGTTTGTTTGTAGAAAGTAGCGTTTGAAGTCAAATGGTGTGGTCACACCTTATCCTACAATCCCTGACATCACCAATCTTTGATATATCCCTCTATCTAAAAGAACTTTCCCTTCAATAGCACTCAACTTGTGGTTAGGGTCAATTGGAGGTTCTATAGGCTTATACCCTAATTTCCCAACATTATGGATCAAGTCAAGAACATACTTCCATTGTGAAAAAAAGATTCCCTTCTTGGATCTTGCAACTATAATGCCAAGAAAGTATTTGAGATCACCAAAATTCTTTTATCTCAAATTTTAAAGCAAGGAAGGATTTTAATTGAAAGATACTTGTGATGTCATCACTTGTCACAACAATGGTCTACCTAAGATTGAGAGAATCCAATTTTTAAGATAACTTTTCTATATCTATCAAACTAAGCTCTAGGGCACTACTTGAGCTCCTACAAAGACTTCTTTGGGTGGTAAACTTTCCCTTCACTATTAGGAAAGCTTAATTTAGGTGGTAAATTCATATATGCTTCTTATTGGAGGTCCTCATTAATAAAGACATTTTTCACATTCATCTAATATAAATGCCAAGAGTAGGGAGCAATAAAAGACATAAACACCCGAATTGAGTACATTTTAGCAACTGGAGCAAAGGTTCCGGATAGTCAATGCCATAGGTTTGAGTGTATCATTTGGCCACTAGTCGGACCTTGTATCTCTCAATTAAATCATATATCTTGTGCTTTATAGTGTACTCATACTTACACACGTAATAGAAATTTTATCATTGGGACAAGGAATAATCTCTCAAGTTTAGTTTTATGGGGGCCTCAATCTCTTGATTCATACCTTCCTTTTAGTGATGAGACTGCATTACCTTTATAATAGTATAAGGGATGGAAATAGAAAAAATGACAGAAATATAGGCACAACAGGAGGATGAAAGAGCATCATAAGACACATAATTAGTAATGTGATACTTGTTGCATGCCTTCTTTCCTTTTCAAATAGCAATAGGAAGATCAAAGTCAATATTAATAACAAAACTGTTAGGTGGTTCAAGATTACCAAGGTTTGAGAGATTAGAGTGTGATGGGCATTCAACTTCAAGAGTCACCCTCTTAATACACGTAATGAAGAATTACTATCAGGACTAAGGCTAGGGGTGTCAATTGGACTGGATTTGGTTCAATTTGATCCAATCCAATATGAGTCCATTACATATGGACTAGGTACAATCCAATCCAATGAATACTTTGGACCATTTTGGAATGGTCCAATTCAATGTCTAAACCATCCAATATGTTCAAATTGGTTTTTATTTAGATTGGTTCCAACACAAACTTGGTTTATTGGGGCTTGTATTCTTATCTTCTATCAATGGACCAAACATTGGTTTGATCAAACCCAACCAAAATCAATCCATTACAGATGGACCAGGTCCAATCCAATCCAATAAATACTTTGGAAAATTAAATCTAGATTGATCCAAATTGATGTCTTATTAGTTCGTCCAATCCATCCAAATTGATTTTGATTTGGATGGGGTCCAACCCAAAACCAATCCATTAACACCTAATACATAAGAGAAGGAGGAACATAGGGAATATCATTGTTACAAGGATGAGAGGAAGGAGAATGAGATACATGGACAGGAATAGGAAGACAGAAGGGAGTCTGATCTTCACTTGCATTCTCCCCCTAAAGAGAAGGATGGGATGATTGGAAAAATGAGGAAAACTCTAGAAATGTAACATTTTTATAAACTTATCTCTTTCTGGAGAGAGGATCAAAACATTTGTAACCTTTCTAGATTAAAGAGTAACTAAGGAATACACATTTGACTGATTTATGATCAAACTTTTGTTGGGAAGGATTTTGAACAAAACTAACATAACCAAAGATCTGAGGGGTAAGTTAAAGAGAGATTCATTAAGGAGGAGAATCTGGTGAGGAGACTGAAGGTTAAGGACCCTTGATGGAAATTGGTTAGTAAGATACACAATCGTCTTTATAGCATTTACCCCATAAATGGGTGGAAATATGAATTTGAAACAGTAAAACTTGAGCAACTTCAACCACATGTTTGTTTTTCCTCTCAGCAACTCCATTTTGTTGAGGAGTATGATTGCATGAACTCTAGTGAATAATTCTCTAATCTTCAAGAAACCTACTTTGCAAATTTCGGGTCTTCAGGTTTTGATTTCACCTCTTTTCTTGTAATGAATCCCAGTTTACCCTCCTTGTAATGGCAAGCTTAATAGTAGGAATGGCAACGGGGTGGGTTCAGGGAGATGATCATATTCCTCGTCCTCGACCTCAATTCTGAAATAAATCCCTGTCCTCGACCACAATCCTCTTTGGGGATAAAAATTATCCTCTATCCCCGATCCCCGACGAGGACGAGTTCCCTGCGAGGACCTGAATCCTTGAAATGTTTTAGTTAACAATATTTTTTGGAAAGTAAATTTAATTAAAATAAATAAAAATTTTTAAACATAAATAATATTTTGATATATACAAATAATATCATATATAATATATATGTATATATTTAATATGAATAATATTTAAGGTTGGGGATCCCTATTAATCCTTGTCCCCGTCCTTGCCCCACCAAAGCAATCCCATCCCCGAATGGGTCGACGAAGTCGGGTACCCATTGGGGTGGGGAAAATTGCCATCCCTACTTTACAGATTGGGACCACTCCAAAAAGTTGGTTCCATTGAGTTTAACAATGGTTATAATGCGAGTATAAATATCTACATTGTCCGAGAGCACACTTGAACCCATTTGTACATCCTTAGATGATTTCATATTTTAGCAAAACACTTTCCCATCAAACCAAAGGATCCCCAACCCTCAACCAAAGCTAAAAGACCTAAGAAAATAGGTTACCACACAGTTAAGGGAGACAAAAAGGCCAAAAAACTAAGTTGGCGACAATATAGAGGGAGAAAAAAATCTCCCAAAATCTTGTAGGTCTTAGAAAATTATAGGACCACTTCCCATCATTACTAAAATGTAAAATGACCCAAATATCTAGGTTTTGTAGCATAAAACTCCACTAAACATGCTATATAAGGCTCAACATCAAATCTAGAATTTTTGAAAATTTCCTTTCAAAAAATCCACAAAAATCACAAAATCATCAAACAACTATAATTAAACCAAACCAGGTAGGATTCATAGGCTTTCGTTGTCACTTGTACAAATTGTTGACATCATCCGACGGTGGTCTAACGTCAGCATGTCATCCTATGGGAGAAGATCAGTAGAAATGAATCTACCTAAGAGCTTCTATTTGCTATGAAACCCAGTAGTCAATCTAGGGTTTCTAGAGAGGAAGAAGAAGATACTATCTTATAACCTGATATTTAGAGATACTATCTTAGAACCCGATATTTATATTTTGAGGAAGAATTATAAGAAAGCCCTTAATTACTTGGGTGCCAAATATAAAATGATAAGGAAGACCAAAAACACCCTGCCCAAGCATTCTAAGTACTCATATGGATAATCTCTAGATGGTCAATTAGTAAAGTTATAATGAATATAGAATCCAAAGAAATACAAAGATTAATTGAAACTTGAAAAAAAAAAATTGCTGCGTTGTAGTGAGGCACATTAATTTATAGTTTTTTGGGTGTTATTTAATTATTATAAAGATGATGAACTTGTGAAGAAATTGTAGTGTTTTACTAAATTTCATTAAATTCAAATATTTAATAATTATAAATTTTATTTTCTTTTAACTTGTCTTTAGTTATTATAACAGAACTTGGATCATATGTTACTTTGTTATTACCTTTATTACTTAAATAAATGATAAGCCATTAAACATTGACATTTTGATGATCAAAATGTAAATTGATGATTTAGTGATAAATCTACATGAATCAAGAAATGAGCTTCCACAGAAAGAAGAGTTGAAAAGGATGAGATACATGTAAATCATTTGATAGAATCTTTACAAATGTATTTTCATGCTCTTACTAATGTTTTGTATTTGAAGGTCCTCTCATTCAAGGATGAGATACATGTAAATCATGAAATTGCGCTCTCCTCACTTCACAGGCTGAATAATCTAACAGTGCAGACAAGGCTTGACAGTTTCGATCTCCTTGGTCTAGCATGCTTGTTGAGGAGCTCTCCGAATTTGGAATTCCTTACCATAGATATTGACAACCATAAAGACCTGAATCTGGTATTGAAAACTGTGAATTTCTTTGATTCTGATTCCTCATTACTAGTCTCAGTTTTATAATTTTTAGTGTTGCTTTGCAGGAGTACTTGGATCATCCAATGCTTCCAAATGCTCGTCATTTTGATGAGATGTCCTTCTGGGAGAACCAATCATCACCCTTCCAATGCTTAGCTAAACTTGAGAAAGTCACCATTAATGACTTTTCAGGACAAGATAATGAAATGGGGTTGGTAAAATTTTTGCTCAAGAATTGTCTGGTTTTGAAGGAAATGTCTATTAGGTATGTGATATTCCAACCAGTGTCTACCATATCAGGAAGGGGAATAGACAGGGAACACTTGGAATTTTTACAAGCTCAACTAGATATTACTCAGGAGCTACTGACTTTCCCAAGGGTTTCTACTTGTGCTCAAGTTTTTTGCTCCTGAAGTTTTGTTAAACCATTATGGATATCTCTTTTAGTTACATTTTTCATATTATATTCTGTAATTAAACGTGTAGGAGGAATGTAATGTGAAACCTCCATATACCAAAAACCTACTTTCTTAATGGATCTAACTATCTTTGATTCTGGAATACATATGATGTTCTACAATTTAGCCTTTATTTTGATTTCCATTTGCTCCTACCATATTTGGGTGGTTCATCTAGCATGTCATGTTGTCTGGTTGGAGGTTCTATCTTTAGTCCATATTATACATAGAGAAGAAAAGGAACTCTAGAGATGTAAAACGGCCCAAGCCCATGCAGGCCTGTGCCATGCCGTGCCACGGGCCAGACTGGTCCATGGGTCGAGCCTTGGGTCTGGTTGGGCCATGGATCATGAAAGATTTATTTAAAAAAATTGAAAAAAAAGTCTTAAAATTTTTATTTTATATGAATTTTGATATATACAATAATTAAATAAAATAGTATAATAAAAATGAAAACAAATGTCTATTTTATTAATATATTATATACTATATATTATATATAATATACAATATATTATATATTATTTATATAAATATTATATATATAATATACATATATATGGGCCGTGCTAGCCCGTAGGTCATAGGTGGCACGGCCCGCACTGTCGTGTCATGCTAGCTCTAGCCCGGCCCGGCCCGTGGACCTGAAACCCCAAGCCCGACATGATCTATACAATCGTGTTGGGCTGTATGCATGGCCTGTGAATCATCGGGCCGGGCTGTGGGTTACAAGCCCAACACGGCCTCTAAGGAATTCTCTTTAAGATATTGATTTTGTATATTTTGCTTTTATGCATTTTAGCTTATGGTTAAGTTTGTGATAGGCTTTCGCTTGGTTGCTATGAATGAGATTTGATGTTCTTCATTTCTTTTCCTTACTTTGTAGCTAGTTAATTGTGGTAATTGATGATTTTTTGGGAAGATTGGACAGGATTTTGTTATCCATTTAATTTATACATTCTACCATCATTTTGGATCAATATTGTCTCACTAGCTAGGAATGTGGATCAATTAAAGTTATGTTTGGTTTGAAGGAAAAAGGTAGGGAAAGGAATGGAAAGACAAGACAATCAATACAAGGTTTGTAAAAGTTTCCCTACCGATACACGAATTAACAAAAAGTTTACTGTTTAGGTTTGCTTCAGTGGTTCAACTGGCAAGATTGAGCGATTTACCCACTTCAAGCCATTCAAGTGGTTGGTTGATGGCGTAGTTTAGTTTTGATGCATATCTCCAATCTAAGACTAAATGGACTATTCATTTGCTCTTGTCTTGATTAACTAGTTTGCCCAGTTGGCCTGGATAAGGCCTTATATATAGGTTTATACTGCTTAATACAACTGCTAAATCATCTTTAGTTGTTAACAAATCTCCTTTGGTCATTCAAATCCAATTGATTACTGGTAGTTATGAAAATTGTCCACTATTCTATGGATAGAAATGTTTTGGGCGAGTCCAGATCTCCTGCAATCAAAAACTCTACCCACATATAATAACTACACATTCAGAATATCTCCGGTACATGTATGTTAAATTCATAGAGAGATATTCTCGATGTGCATTGGATGTCATGCTTGCAGAGTGTGTGCAAAGTTTTTGACTGCACGCAAGAGATCTTGTTGCATTTTGGGTGGTTTTTGATTAGTGGTTCTAAAAAAGGGGTGATGTGGTTTCAAAACCAACCATACCTTTTTTTTTTTGAAATGATAATTCCTTTTATTTTCAACAAATTGTGCCATCATTTTATGTAAAAAAAAAGACCTGGAAATGAAACCGTTCTGGCCATCGATTTCTAGGTCGATGGTTTGACCATCCAATTTGAATAGACGGCCCATTCTAATAAAAAGTTAAAAAATAAAAAAATAATAAAAAAAAAATGACCGAAAACCGTTGAATGGGTCAACGGGTTGTTGATTGATTCAACGATTTTTTTGCTAGGGATCGGGTTTGGGTTAAAACAGAACCGGTTGCCTGTACTGTTCTCGGGCCGAACGATTTGAAAACCATGATTCTAGGAACACCATCAAGGAACTGTTCAACCTAGAAGCTCAAGTCTTAAGTGAGATCCTCAAATATGTTTTTATTCTTTAACATACCCCCTCACATTAAAGCCAATCAGCCATTAAACTTGAAGCATGGACAAATACAGATCTATCCTGCTATCCATACCTTGTGCTGAAATTTAATTAATCCTAATGAAGGTAAAGAGGATCGGACACTCAACCACTTTGTTAAATTGTCTCTAATAACATCTCAAGAAACCAGTTAACCTAAAAGCTTAAACTATTAAGTAAGGTCCAGTTTTTATTTTCTATCACTACTAAATATAACCTCATTGGCTGAGGATAGATGATGATATTCCATAAAAGAAACAAGATGGTGACAAGTAGACCTGTTCATGGGCCGGGCTCGGGCTGGGCTTTTAGTGTTCATTAACAAAAAAAATAATAGGCCCGAGCCCGAGCCCGACCAACGGGCCTAGAACTTGGGCCCGAGCTCGGCCCTGATAAAAAGCCCGAAGCCCGAAGCCCGATCTAATAAAAGAAAATCAAAATTTTCCCTATTCAAATAGATATTATCTATTTTAATTCAGATGTTTTTTTCCCCTATTTAAATGAACAATGGGCCTACAAGTGAATCGACAACCTTCTCAAATCAAAAAATTTATTCAAATGGACATCACATAGGGTTTTTACTTAGGTTTAATTATAGGTCAGGCCGGGTTTACTTAGGTTTAATTATAGGTCAGGCCGGGTTTACTTAGGTTTAACTATAGGTCGGGCCAGGTCGGGCTCGGGCCGGGCTATTTTGGCAAAGCCCGAACCCGGCTCGAATTTTATGCAGGCCAGGCTTTTTGACCCGAGGTTAAGCCCGCAGGCCATGAACAGGTCTAGTGACAACTGACAAGTTATTAGGCTAGTTTATAGACAAAACGCATACATGTGATATTGATTGTATATTAGGCAACACAGACACGGGAGCCGAAATCCAATACATGTGATATGTCCAAATTGCGGACATACATGCTTCATTCGGTCAACTTCTCCATTTGGAAAGTTAGACCATTGATGGTATTGGTACGACGAGTGTATGACTCATTTAACATGCTACTGGTTTTTCTTTTGTATTATTTTAGTTTTATTGATTTTTCTATGATAATGACATCATGAGTCGATTTATTATTTTAACTCAAATTCTATTATAATTTTTTCAGTTTATTTTTTATTTTATATATAATTGTAATATCTTATTCATTAAATTCAAATGAAATAAAATTTTTGAAAATTTAGTTTCATTTTATGGAGAAATACGAACAGGCCCAATGCAAATCTCTGAATTCCACTGCAGATTTATAAACGTTCAAAATGTCAAAAGCCCCCACTCTATATATCAATGCCTGCCTATGAATTAACATCAATTTCGAACTGACACCCACGCCAACCACCGTACTTTGGGCCTAAAAATTCTGACCTTAAGCTAAATCGTCATCCTCCCTTTATTTTATTGTCTATTTTGTATTTATTAAATGTTTTTTTGTTAACTTTTTATTTTTACAGTTTTTTATCACTCTTACTTATAAAAAAAAAAGAAAAAAAAACCTAATCTGACTCAGCCCAGGCCATGGCCTGGCACAGCATGAGCCCGCTCGATCGGACTCATGCTGTGCCGTGCTGGAGACCTGACCTTTGACTCTTTGAAGGGTTTCGGCAGTGGGCCCTGTGTGACCTACATTTTACCTTTTCATGGCAAAAAGAAAGTGGGCCCGGCAAGCAAACTACTAGAGCTTAGCTATTTTGTCTCTAAAAAGGGTATTAGCCTTCAAAATTAGCCACATGTCCTAATTCCCCGTATGTATCATATATACTATTACTTTGAACCTTGGTCTAATCAATTGCAACTTTTGGGTTTAATATAATAAAAGTAATATATTTAAAAAATTTTAAAAATATATTAAATTTTTAAAAATAATATCAATAAAGGGTAAAAATACTGTTCATCTTCTTCTGTTTGCCATTTGTTCACCAGAACTGCCGTCCGCTGCTGCCGACCACCATTTGCCATCGCCCACTACCACCTGCCACTGCCAACCGCAGCCGCCTGCCGCTGCCTCCGCCCACCTCTGCCCTTGCCTTCGGCAATGTTACTAGAGGTGGCCAAAGGCAGAGGTGGCGGTGGCAATGCTGGTGGTTTCTCTGTCCAATGCCGCCACCTCCACCCACCTTTGCCTCTGCCTTCGACAACGTTGCTGGAGATGGATGGAGACAGAGGTGGCGGCAAAGGTGGGTAGAGGAATGACCACCGGTGCTGTCGCTGCCACCTCTGCCTCCGACCACCTTTGGCAACGTTACCGGAGGCGGAGGTGGGTAGAGGTGGCAGTGGGCGATAGCGAACGGCGATGGCGGTTGGCGGTGGACGGCAGCTCTGGTGAAGAAATGGCAAGAAAAAGAAGATGAATAATATTTTTACCCCATTTAGGATCAAAATTTTGTCACGTATTAATCGATACATATCATATTGGAGCCTTCCTGATATATCTCTACATAAATGGTTTAGATGATAGACTAGTTTTAAATCGGCCCATGAACCAGTTTAAAAAATAATAATAAAAAAACATAAAAAACATCTATCCCACCTAATCTGATTTTTTAATATAAAAAATAAATCCTACTACGATTGTAACCTTCCCACCCCGGAGCCGGGGCGCGCCCCTCCCTCCCCCACCAGGCGCCCCACCCACCACCACCACCACCACACTGCCACACACACCTTCCATTTGGTTTGGACTTTGGTGTACGGTGTACCAAACTACTCTGGAACTGGAAGTGAGGTGTGGGCCAGAGCCGAGATGATCAGAGCCGTTAAAAATATACGTCTTTTGTCCCTAGCGGCTAGCGCTGGATTTTCTGTTATTTCGACCCAGCCGTCCAGGTTGCTGGGTCAACTGGTGGTAGACCGTGCAGATTAATGATTGTCCTCGTTTTACGTCACACTGTTCCGGTGGGGCCTACTTGAAGTGAATGACTCGACATGCCTCTCCACTCCATACTCCATTGAGAGACGAGGGGGCGCCGACAAGTCCACGACAGTTTGGATTTCCGCCGTCTATCAAGCTTCCTCTCCTTCCCTGATACCACGCACGACGTGTCGAGTGTCTTGCTTAGCTGGAATAATGAATTAACGTGTCAGATTGCATTGGTGGGGTGGCCGAACTGAAGGATCGTATCCAAGCCGTCGGTGGGGGATCTCCGAACGTGGACACTCCTCTCTCTCTCTCTCTCTTCAATGACGGTTCGAAGCTCTAAAGTCTAAATTCTAAAGTGCAAGTTGAAGGGTCTTGATTAGACCCTTTGCTCGCCCTTTCTACTTCCGGTTTCAGCTTGGGGGGGTGAGAGAGGGGTATGTGAAAATTCTTCTGATATTTCGTATTAATTGTTTTTCTTATGTTAGCCATGATAATATCTTTCTTGTCTGTTATTTTTTTTTTTTGTTTCTTTCATTTCTTTGTATTGTTTATGTTGATTTTTACTTCTTTGTTTGAGCCCATAATCTCCTAAACGCCTTGACAACTATGGTATGTGCTTTGCTTGAACCCAGGTGCAACCCCTTTCAAAAGCCGCATCCCTGGTGTGCCTCAGTCCAGGTGTTTCCCTTTTTTATAAATATGGGCCAAAAATTTAGCTTGGAGGACACTTCCCTAAACCTCTTCATGGCCATTTCGGCTTGCCTCAAGGGACTATTCAGAGGCAGTCAATTTCCTAAGGTTAGGAATGAAAGATGTTTAACATCACCTTATCTACTTGAAGTCATACAACTAGAAGATAAATAAAGAAATTGAAAGTTTTACATACTTGAATTGTTGAGTGCTTGAAGCACTTTGGTATGATCCATATATGTTTGCATACACATCCACATTTTAATTTAAACCAATACATTTATTTCTTTTTAAAATTTAGGTTTGCATTTATATGTATTTTGGTTATTATTTTTTGAATAATTTCAAAAATTTCTGCCTTGCTTCGAAATGGTGCACACCTTGCGTCTTGCCTTGCACTTTGTGTCTTAGGCACTAGAAGGCCTTTGTGCTTTTCTTGCACCTCATGGTTTTAAAACACTGTTCTTGTCTTTCATGTTGAAAGATTTTTTTGCTACATCATCAATAACAAAATATCTTAATTCTGTTATTGAGGAGTATTGAAATGTACTAGGGACAAAACCACAAATCATGTAATATAAAATTAGGAAAAACAAAGAGTCATTTACACTTCACATCTGCAGATCTATGATGTTTAGCTATATCAAATTGATATTAGTTGTAATAGATCTACATTTTTTGCAGGCTTACTGTGGGTCTAGGCTGGGCCAGGCCTAGGAGAAATGTGGCTACCTCGGCCCAAAAATTTGCAGGCCTAGCAAGCTTGGAAACTTCATAAACAAGCATCCCTAGTATGCCATCGTCATTATCAACCATGGCTTATCCTAACTATATGGGGTTGGTTACATGAATCCTGATTCGCTAATCCATTCAATTTAAAATCATATCCATTGTTAAATTATTAATGCCTAAATCATTTCTTACTACTACCCATGTTCCTTTTGCTCTACTCCCTAGCTCTTGTATCACCCATTGATCTCTTGTATTTTAGGTCATGGAGGCTGTGCAAATGTGAAGTATAAATGACTATTTGTTTTTTCTAATTTTGTATTACATGATTTATGGTTTTGTAGGTAATTCTCCACCTTCTTGGCTACATGAAATATCATTATTAAACTCATTTTCAAATGTAATCTATGTAGTATGTACATAAACTCATAAATACATTGCAACATATCAAGTCATGATTGACACCATATCCAATAAAAAGAAATAACAAAAAAGAATTTCATAAATGCATTTGCAATGTGAAAATCATTTAAAATTATCCCCACTATTTATCCACTACATAAAAGCTTAGTTGCCAAAACATTCAAAAAGTGAGCATAAGTTATTCAACAACCATATTTAACAAACAACTTTTCACCATGAAATGTTAGGCATGGGTTGGATAAAAGTAAACTGTTTGAAAAATTCCCTGAATACTATTTACGGATATAAGAAATATATGCACCCTCATTGTGAGAGTGAGAGCAACCATTTTAAGCAAAATAAAATGCCAAAGGTTAAGAGTAAGGACTATCCAATTTACCCTTCCCAAGATCCTAGATAGCAGGAGCTAGAATTGGATAATGGTCTTTCCAGATATCTACACACTTTACAAGGAAATCCCAACTATTGTCTATCTTAAGTTTGAGATGCAACTGTGCAAATCACAATTATTGGTCTTTACAACATCATAGTCCATGATAGCACTGTCGACACGCCCTATGGTAAAAGAAAGAGGACTTAGTCAAGAGTCAAGTAAAGTGGGGGAGGCACGAATTCAAATGGGGTCCACTTTATGGAAGTCAAATTGGATAGAGCAAAATTGAGCCTCCAAATGAGCGGTTTGGGAAGTTAGGAGGGGAAAGGGTTCCATCCAGAAACGGGCAACCAAAAGGCTGAGTTGGAATAAACTAAAGAGCAAGAACTTAGGAGCTCAGGAAGACAAATGGGTTTGGTTGGTTGCTTATTTTGAATGAGAAAAAACAGTGAGTTTCTCGGTCTCTTATGAAATACGAAACCACAAAGTGACTATGACAAGGAAGCATGACCATCGTCCCAATCCAGTGACTGCTATTGGTCTCGGGAAAGGTGAATCTAGTGCAGCAACAACCAAACAAAGGAATCTCAAGAGTTGGAAGGTTAAACTTCGTTCTAGGCAACCCAAGAGGAAGAGATACGAATTCCTGAAATCTTCAATTCCTTCAGTCTCCAAGTCGGTGGGAGAGCATCAATTGAGGGAGGAGAAGAAGACAAGGGGAAGGGAAGGAGAAGGAGTCCGGGGGAAAAAGTGTACAATTGAAAGAGAAGATTGGAAGGAGGCAACCTAGGTATCAAAGGAGAGGAGTCGGGGGAAAAAGATACGGAAGAGGGGCAAGAGGATCGAAGAAGGGAGAGAGGGGAGCAGGGGAGAAGGGGTGAGAAGCCAGGTGGATTGGAGAGTGCTCAAAAAGATGTAGTGGAGATTGACAAACTCGCGGAAAGGAAGGTATCGCTAGGTAAGTCCCTAGGATTGCTTTTCTAGGGGGGGAGAGGAATTTGCAAGAAGAACCTTCACACAATTTGAAAAGGACGAGAGGGAGAAGGGTAAGAGAAAGGAACTAAGTGGGTTTAACAAGGAGTGGGACGAGGAAGGGGGCGAACAAGAAATGCTAGAAGAGGATATGTGAGAATTGAGAAAGAGCTGCTCTAAGGAGTGTGGAAGAGGGAAGGATGAGGGTACTGAGCTGGAATGTGAGGGGCCTTGGGGAAAGTTATAGGAGGGTTGCCATGGACAGCATCCTAACAACTGATCATTTGAAGAGTTGAGGATTTTATATGGCAAGCATTTGTGCGATGTGAAGTTCAGATGAAGAATCTGTTCTACATTTATTTTCCACCTGCAAGACTGCAAGAATCATGTGGAGTTATTACATTTCTTTATTTAGGAAAAGAGCCATTCAGCCAAGTTCAGGAGCAGAAATTTTCTCTGCCTGGCCAAGATTTGGGGAAGTAGGAAAGCAAGGATAGTATCCCCTTTGTAGTGTGTTGGATATTGTGGAACGAAAGGAATAAGAGGATCTTTGGAGACAAATTCAAGAAAACAGAAGTTCTGGTGGCTCTGGTGGGGAAGTTAATTGCAGATTGGGTATGGGTTTTACCAGATTTTGATCAAGTGAGCAGATCAGATTTGGGGGAAAATTTTTAGAGCATGCTTGAGATTCAGTTGATGTAAATTGTATCAGTCTTAGTTTGGACTCTGCCTTAGTTCAGTATTTCTGTTTTGTAAGCTAGGTGCCACCTTGTCACCTATGGCATATAACTGATTTTTTCTATTTAATAAAATTTCTATTTTATATGAGAGCAGTGTCGATTGTTAACATATATAAGAACTTTTTAATTTGTTAAATATGCTTAAGTTCTTAGTTTTACATGCCATCAAGAATAATAATTTAATGGGCGATTATTTAAGTAGAATAATGCTTTCACGTATACATCATAATTATCTATAAAACCTTTTTACAATGAACAATATATGTTAGAAACCACAAGTATATGCACGAGTAACATAAATACAAAGGCTTGCATCTAACTAATACTCATTCACTGCATTTTAAACTAGAGCATATAATGGAGAAACATCTAAGTCGGGATTCAAACCTCCTAAAATGGTCATCCCTTGGTCCTGAACTACATCAAAAGCATACAATGGAGAAACATTCTTTCTGTACTTGCGAGTGTTCTTACTTTTTCCTTTCTGGTCATTATCTTTGTAATGCTTGTATTTGTTCTCGAGGCTGCTGTGTTTTGGGTTAGTGAGATCCGAACTGGGTTTGTCTTCTCTCGTATTAGTAGTCCGGTGAGTCTGGTTCTGTGACGGTGACAACGTTGAGGGATTAGAGTGAACGAATGACTTGACAGTCCAGCCCTACCACATTGTATTGCGTAATTCCGAAGCATACTCTAAAGGAGAGGAAGAGACAGAAAGGGTTGATACAGATTCGTTCCGTTTTCGCCAAGGGTATTCCTTTAAATCCATGCAGTGAGTTTCCTCTCGGACATTGTAGCCAATCTATAAACCACTAGTCCCCCTGTTTTTCATGCTTCTGGGTTTCCATCTGCCTTTTCCTGTGTTTTCTCTGTCACTACCTGGAGAGATCAAAACAGAGAAATGGATAGCCCTCTGTTCTCCAATGCACCATCTATGAACTACATCAAAAGCCAAAGAAAATGGTCACCCCTTGGTCCCCACCCAGTAGAGCTTTAAAGAGATCAAAAGCCGAAGAAAATAAATAAATAGAAAAGAAGAATCAACATCTTCGGAAACCCATCTATGAACTACGTCAAAAGCATAAAAAGAGAAAGAACAGTATAGACACACAACTGTCAATTTAAAAACTAAAGAACCTTAGAACATCAAAAACCATCAAATCCAGAACCCATTAAACGAAGAAAAGGAAAACAGGAAAGAAGCAAATAGTATCAAAAAGCCCATCAATATAAATTACATCAAGAAGAGAAAATTAAGGAGAACAATAAAACGAATTCAAGAACAAGACGCAGAAGCCAAACGCCATCCTCAATTAAATCCAGAGCTTAAAATCAACCACGGACCAAAAAAGAATTAAAGGCAAGATGGTGTAAGGATTGTAGGTACTCCGATGGGAAAATCGACGATCCCATCCTGCAAGATTTGGCGGTGCCTTACCCTGTCACGAGCTCTACGCTCACTCAACTCAACTATCTGGTTCACCGGAAGGCGCTTTCGAGTTTCAGGCTCTTTGGAAATCCACAAAACACCACCACCGGCAAGAAGACGGTGACCAAAACCTAATCCGCCATGACGAAACGCTGGCATTTCCTTTTGATTTGCTTCTCCCGACAACAACAATAAAACAAACGGTTCTTAAATTATAAACCCATACAATTCAGAGGCGAAGATGGAGGTCTGTGTCTTTATATATCACCGAAAGTTCAGAAAGAGAAGAAAAGAGTGTGCATGAGAAAGAAAGCAAGAAGAGAGAATAAAAAAGACGTTCCATGAAACCACCACAACGGCCACCAACAGAGGATTCAAAATCAGATTACGTTGCTCTGTAAAATGTAAATATATATGTTTTCTTCCTTACTTCCACCTTCTAACCTCTAAACTACAACGAGTGCGTACAACGAAATCATTTTATCCAATTCACCGGCCCAGATGGTAACAGCCCGTGGGCCCCCAACGAAATCATTTTTTCCAATTCACCGGCCCGTGGGCCCCCAGTTCACCGGCCCAGATGGCCTTGTGTATCCATCCATTTTATCCAATTTTTAGATACACGAAATCATTCCTTTCTTCGAATCCAACGGATGATATTCTCAAATGATGGGCTATTGAGTTCACATCTGCGCTCCCAGGCCCTACAAAAAGGGGCACCCCACAACGTCCAACAGCACATCTCCACCGTGTATTAGAAATATCTCCCGATAATGTACCAAAAATGATGATAGTATGATCATGAGATGTTCTTGATACATGGCGGGGATGTGCAAGACGTTGTGGAGCACCCCCCTTGTGGGGTGCAGATCTGAACTCGTAACCGTAAAAAAAATACGAACTCAAATCTGCGCCCCATGGGCTTCCACCCTACCAACGTCCCAACAATGGGAGTGCACCATTTGTTCAGCCGCACATGTGTAGGGCTAACGGGACGGCTGTTAGCTTCTTGTCCAGTCAATTCCAAAATGAACCCAAACCCATTTTGTGTATTCCCGCTCTCGAGTCCCGCTTTCGACTTAAAACCCTCTGACCCTCGAGTTCAAATATGCGCCCCACGGCCGGACGCCCCACAAACGCCCCGCACAATCGCAAGGTGCCAAGTGTCCTTCCACACGATTTCCACCTCAGCACGTGTGGAGCTAACAGGACAGATGTTACCTCATCCCATTAGCTCCAAATTCCAACTCTTGATCTGGCCTCATCTCTTGATCCTTGCACTCGTCCATCCGAACTAATGGCGAGAACTGTCAAAGACGACCACTCCGACAAATACACTAGGTGTACTCCCCGTCCCTCTCATCTCATCCCTCTTTAATATCCTTTACATGTTTTGCTAAGTTATTTTATTTTTTCAATACAAAACACAGAAGGGAAGGGAGATCATCCCAATCATTATACAGGTTCTGTTTTTCCCAATTCACTCTCATCTATTTTTTTTTTTTTTAATTGCATCAAAACTTGGATTTTCTAATAAAAATAGAAAAAGTGAATTTTATGTAAAAACACCCCACATTCAAAAATAAGAATATCCATATTTAATGAATGCCTCAAATTTTGTCCTTTTTCTACTGTTAAAATAAGGTGAATCCTATTTTGTGCAATAAAAAAAGAACATCCATATTCAAGTAATGCGCCAAAATGTTGACGCTCACCTACATTGGCGATGGAACCAGAGCCAGGCGAGAGAACTCTCACTAGGGAACACCAAATCATTCTCCTCCAGGGCAAGCGCTTCCCCAAGGATTATAGCTTCCCGACGCTGGATACCAAAGTGTAGAACCGCCATAACGGAGATAGTTCGACGTCATTGGCTTCTTGGCCCCGTCCAGAATAATGCTTAGTAGGTTGGGGGGAGAATAATGCTTGCTCGATAGAGAGAGGTCTGCAATCTATAATGCAAAGGTGGCGGAGAAAAGTTCCAAAAAAGGGAACCTTTGAGTTGAACAAATTTAGGCCCGCAAATCTCATTTCTAGTCCATTATGACTTTTATTGAAGGTAAAAGGATTTTGGAATGAGTGTTGTTTACTGGTGAATGTCTTAACTCAAGACTATAGGGCTGATTGATAACAGCTCAAGGGGCTGAACTGAATGACTTATTGATTTGTTTTTTAATGGATAAAATAACGAAGTAATGAAATATTCGAGTGAAGCTCCAGGTTGTTATATTATAGGCAATTATAGATATCAAGTATAATTGGATCTAATCGGATCAGTTTGGTACTGGTCTACCTTGTCCCAAACCAGCCCCAACCTACTGTCTTATTGACAGCTCAAGGCTTAACTTATAAAAGTATTATTAGTAAATGTCTTGAATTAAGAGATAACCAGGTGGTTTGGTGCCTTACATTTAGATGATTTTTATGGGATTGGGAGCTTGAGTGCATTTCTATGCTTAGAAAACTTGAAGCTGAAAATTTTCTCTCCTTCAGAAACTGATGCTGGATGGCAGTAAAAAATACCGCAAATCAGTTTATGGTTGGTGACATTGGACAGTATTTTCACAATTGACCATTTAAGGAAGAGGGACTTTTTCCCTTAAACTTTCACAGGTCTCATAACCACTAAAAGGAATCCATCGCAGTTGACAATAGTATACTTTCCAGACGAATCATCAGAAAACAAAGTAGTTGGTCAACCTACACTAAGATAACCCAACCCCAGCTATTACAACCCCAAAGAACTACTGACACCACCTTCAATCAACTGCACAGAGAACATAACCCATTCAAGTTTGACAATAGTCAGACCCTAGATTTCTATTTCCAAGTTAACAAATTAGTCATCAACTAAAAACAAAAAATCCATCTAAACGGGGAAGAAAAAATGAACATCACCCAGAAACTGCGATTTAAAAGTGCAAATCTCAAAAAAAAAAAAAAAATGCAAGGGGCAATTCTGCCTGAGGCACAAGGCAAGGTACACACCTTTTCAAAGCAAGACGCAAAAAAAAAAAAAAAGTAAAAACAATAGGGCCCCGGTACAACGAGAAATTGTACAGTGGGGAAGGCAATAAAACTCAATTAAGTCAACCCCCAATCAACCCAAAATAGCACTATATGTTTCTTACAAAAAGGAAATCAAGCTCAAAAAAGGAACAAGTATGTCTATTATTAAAAAGTGAGTGATTTGTCATCCACGAAAACACCATTCCCAAAATCCTGTTGAGCACCTTTCTTTTGACTTGTGTCTCCCTTCAAAAAGTCTGTTATTTCTTTCACCCCACAAAACAGCAGAGGGGATGATGCTCCAAGCTACCTTACCAGCCTTGCTAAGGCCTCCTAAGAACCAAGCCTATGAGCCTTTTTTTTTTTTTTTTGATCATTAACAGATTCATTCAATTCATTGAAATATCAAAATATTTACAGCAAGGAAAACAAGAACTCTTATCTTCCGAATACAACTTAAACCCTCCAAAGAGAGAAAAAGAGAAAAAGAAACAAAAGAAACAATTAAGTTACAGCTTAGCCCAAAACATTGCTTCCCTTTCTATCCCTTGTTTAGCTAATCCATCAGCTAAAGAGTTAGCTGATCTCTTAACCCAACTCATCCTGATTTCCATCTCCCACACCAGCCACCTGAATTTCCTCTTCTCATTTCTGTAGTTCCATAAACCGCAGTCATCTTTAATCAGCTACCCTATCACCACCTCCGAGTCCCCTTCAATTATGAGTTTCCTGACATTCATCTCCTTGGCTTTCTGAGCTCCTTCCATAACTGCCAAGATCTCAGCTCTAAGGGAATCCCCCACACCAATTGGGCCTGAGAACAGGGCATAAATGAACCTGTTCTCATCCCTAAAAACACCTCCAATCCCTGATTGTCCCGGATTCCCCCTACAACTCCCATCAAAATTTAACTTTAAGAAGCCAGCAGGTGGGGGAGTCCAGGACACTCTTATTATTGGTTTGACCTGAGTGCAGTTTGCAATCTCGCCCCACTTTCTCAACATGTCTTCCACTGTGTAATCTGTGAATAGTTCTAGTGATTTCAGCCACTGTACTGCCCTTATGTGGATCACAGCCCTCAATTCTTCAGCCCCTCTCTCATTTTCTAAGAAGATCCTAGTATTTCTTTCTTCCCATAATTTCCAGCATACTGCAGCCCTCAGACCTCTCCACATAGTCCTTCCCCTTTTCATGTGCCACCTGAAAAAGGAAGGGGAAAATAGGCTCTGCAAGCAACCTTACCCAAAGCTCCAGCCTATGAGCCCTCAGCCTATGAGCCCTTCACATCAACCAGGAAGCACATTTTAACTCCCAAAGCTCCAGCAACCTTACCAAGATCCAGTAAGTGAGGTCACAGTGCAGTAATAGAGCAGTCTCCACATTTCCATTACATAAGGTGCAGTCCGGATCCGCCAACTCTAGGCCTCTTTTAACTAAGTTTTCCTTGGGTGGAATCTTATCAAGTACTGCAGTCCAAACAAAGAAGGATAGCTTTGATGGTACAGACCTGACCCAGATCTTTTTTCTTGGGAAGAGAGAGGTATCCTCCCTTGATAAACCATTAAAGAAGGATTTCACTGAGAAAGAGGCTGACTTCTCAAACAGCCATTTCCTTTTGTCCTCTCCTGCACCAGAGATCTCGGAGTTGTATAAAATCTGCAACAAGTTTACCAGAGACTCTACTTCCCAGTCATTTAAGTTCCTCACTTCCTCCTGAAAAGAGAGTTCCAGGTACAATGTCCATTTTGTTTCTCCATGTAATCAGCTACTAAAGCATCCTTATTTACAGCTATCTCGAACAGATCAAGGAATAGGGTCATTAGGGGGCCATCCCCGCACCAGTAACCTTCCAAAAAAGCACCCTATGGCCACTTCCCACTTCATATTTTATGCCCTTTAAAAACTGAGGATGGATTTTTTGGATTGCCTTCCAAACTGAACATCCATAGTGTAATCTTACCTCTTCTGTCTCCCACTCACTGTTACCAGAACCATACTTTGAAACAACTAATCTTCTCCATAAACTGTCAGTATTCTCATTGAATCTCCACAGCCATTTCCCTAGCAAGGTTGTGTTAACTCCTTCACTGATCTTATCCCTAAATCCCCCTTGGCCCTGGATGTGCAGATTTTCTTCCAATTTACCAGATAACATTTAGATTCCCCCTTCCAACACCTCCATAAGAAGTCTCTCATCTTTTTTTCTAACACTGCAGCCCATTTAGCTGGAATTTGGAATAAAGACAGATAGTAAACAGGAAGGGAGGATAAAACACTCTTGATTAAGGTGACTTCTCCCCTTTTAGAAAAGGTATTTAATTTTCCACGAGGCCAGCTTTCCATTGACTTTCTCAATTATGGGTTCCCAGATAGTTTTAGATGTGAATCAGTCCTCTAATATCAGGTTTAAAATCAGTGATTAACAGTACAAATCAGATTTGAATGATAGTGCAAGAGCTGTGTATGCCGAAGAGAAGAGGTAAGAGAAGAAGAAGTCGAATTAGTCTTCCTTCTCCTCTAACCCTATTTTTTTTATTAATCTCTAAAACAAATTGATGATGACAAGTATACCCTTAAGTGGGCGGTCAGCTTGGCAGTTACATAAAGAAAATAAAATAAGAACAAATAACAGGCCCATTAAGTGAGGCCCATCAACATAAAATAAAAGATAAAATAAAGGATATCACATAAGAGGCTGTTAGGGCCCATTCGGCCTAGTCTCTTTACACTCCCCCTCAAGCTGAGCATAGATGTCAATCATGCCCAGCTTGCTTATATAGTGTGTCAATTTCCCCTTGGGAACTCCCTTGGTCAAGATATCAGCCAGTTGCTCTTCTGATGTGATAAATGGTAAACAGATTTCTCTTGAAGAGACTCTTTCCCTTATGAAATGCCTATCAACCTCAATGTGCTTAGTTTTGTCATGCTAAACCGGATTATGTGCAATGTTTATAGCAGCTTGTTTGTCACAATAGAGCATCATTGGTTGCTCGTAGTCCACCCCCAATTCCTCTAGAAGGGATCGTAGCCATAGTAATTCTGACACACCATGAGCCATTGCCCTGTATTCTGCTTCAGCTGAGGATCTAGCAACTACTGGTTGTTTCTTACTCCTCCAAGACACAATATTCTCAGCAACCAGAGCACAATAACCAGAGGTGGACCTTCTGTCATCAATACATCCTGCCCAATCTGCATTAGTAAAGGCTTCCAGCTTCATGTGACCATGCTTAGCAAATAGAATCCCTTTCCCTGGAGTACCTTTCAAGTAACACAGAACCCTTTCTGCAGCAGCTAGATGAGTATCTCTGGGAGAATGCATAAACTGACTGAGAACACTTACTGCATAGGAAATATCTGGCCGAGTCATGCAAAGGTATAACAACTTCCCAAGCAGTCTCTAAAACACTCCCTTATCAGACAACGGTGCACCATCTGTGGCAGAAAGCTTATGATTAGGATCAATGGGAGTGGAGATGGGTTTAGCTCCAAGTTTACCAGTGTCAGCAAGAAGATCAAGGACATATTTGCGCTGAGAAATGAATATACCATCCTTAGATCGAGCAACTTCAATGCCTAAGAAATACCGAAGATCTCCCAAATCTTTAATTTCAAATTCAGAGTGGAGAAATGCTTTTAGTTTACTGGCCTCTTCAATGTCATTACCCGTGACTACAATATCATCAACATAAACAATCAAGAAAGTCACCAGAGAGTCATTTCTTTTCAAGAACAATGTATGATCAGATTGTGTTTGAATGTAGCCAATGGAGACAAGAGCAGCCCGAAATCTCTCAAACCAAACCCGAGGAGATTGTTTGAGACCATAAAGGGATTTGTGTAGTTTACACACCTTGCCTTTCATTTCTTTCTCATACACTCCTGGAGGTAGAGACATATAGACCTCTTCATGTAGATCTCCATTCAAGAAAGCATTTTTAACATCAAACTGGTGTAGGGGCCAGTCAAAGGTAGCTGCTAGAGAAAGCAAGACCCTAACTGAAGTCATCTTAGCTACAGGAGCAAAGGTCTCAAGATAGTCAATGCCATACATTTGGGTGTAACCCTTGGCAACCAACCTAGCCTTATACCTCTCAACTGAGCCATCAGAGTGATATTTAATGGTAAACACCTATTTACACCCCATTGGTTCCTTCCCTTCCGGCAAGTCCACAACATCCTAGGTATGGTTCTTATGTAATGCTTCAAGTTCAGTCATCATAGCATCCCTCCATTCAGGTTGAGACAATGCTTCCGGTACAGATCTGGGTATCACATGTGAAGAGACAGAAGCAAGGAAGGAGTAGTAGGAAGGAGAGAGAAGGCTATAAGATAAATGTTTGGAGATGCAATGGGCTGTACACTTCCGCTTGCCCTTGCGAAGAACAATAGGAAGGTCAAGGTTAGGGACGGCCGAAGGTGGGTTATTAGAGGGCTGACCTGTTTCCTCAGGAACTATGGGAGTGGCCAGATGCTCTTCTGAAGGAGTGGAAACAACCTGCATATGTCTGAATCTCCGCCTTTGGTAACACCTTTGGAGAGTAGGAGCAGAAGCAAGAGGAGGATCAGGGGTGGGTCCAATGGAAGAGGTGGACACCCCATGATCAAACTCACAAGGGATGGGAAGAGGAACAACTGTAGACATAGCAAAGGATTCATCAGATTTCTCCCCCTTAGGAGGAACACTAAAGAAAGGAGTCAACTCTGCAAAGGTGACATCCCGAGATACAAAGCGGGTGCCACGAACTGGATCAAAATAACAATAACCCTTTTGTGTAGAGGCATATCCCAGAAACACACACTTATGAGCTTTAGGTTCAAATTTATGCCTTTGGTGACTATGAATATGCACATAACAAGTACTCCCAAATACACGGAGAGGGAGAGAAAAGAGATCCTCATCCGGGAAGAGAAGACTAAAGGGGGTTTTAAAGCCAATGACCCTGGAGGGCATACGGTTGATTAGGTAGGTAGCAATATGAACAACATCTCCCCAAAACCTTACAGGAACATGGGATGCAAATAAAAGGGATCTGGCAACCTCAACCACATGTCTGTTCTTTCTTTCCGCCACCCCGTTTTGTTGTGGAGTGTAGGAACAAGAGCTTTGATGAATAACCCCAAAAGTTTCAAGGTAGGTGGAGAGGGCTTTCTCAAAATACTCCTTAGCATTATCAGAGCGGAATATTTTGATACGGGTATTAAACTGGGTGATGATGAGTTCATGAAAATTTTTCACAATGATTGGTACTTCATCCCAGGATTTCATGAGATAAACCCAAGTATAACGAGAATAATCATCAATAAAAAGGATAAAATACCTGTAGCCCCCCATGGTTGGCATGTGATATGGCCCCCACACATCAGAGTGAACAATATGGAAAGGAGAAAGAGATCTTTTATTACTGATTGAATAGGAATGTCTACAATGCTTTGCTAGCTCACATGACTCACAATGAAGACTAGATAAAGACACTCCTTTAAACATATCTGGGAACAGATGACTTAAAGCAGAAAAAGACAAATGACCAAACCGAAAATGACATAACAAAATTTTGTTAACAAACTCTGACACAACTGACTCTAAAGCAACTCCATGAGGTGATCCCAAGGCTTGATCTAGTGTGTCCAACAGGTATATTCCGTTCGCCTCATGGCCACTCCCAATCGTCCTCTAAGACTGCAGGTCCTAAAAAACACAATGAGTGGGAAAGAAGGTTATGCTGCAGTTCATGGACTTTGTTAAGCTACTAACAGATAAAAGGTTTGTGTTAAGCTTAGGAACATGGAGAACATAAGATAAGAACAAGGTGTCAGAGGTCTTTATATCTCCTTTACCAGAGATGGGGGCAAGTGACCCATCGGCCAGGGATATTTTCTCTTTCCCAGAGAGGAGATGGTATGAACAAAAAAGGTTAGATAGGCTGGTCATATGGTCTGATGCACCGGAATCTATAATCCAAGGGAGTTTATGATTACCTGAAACTGAAGCATGATTTGCTGAGGCATATGTACTTGAGTGAGCAAAAGCCGATGAAGATGATGTACTGTTGGAAGGGTGAGTTGAAGAAACCGTAGCTTCCAGGTGATTTAGGAGCCTCCCATACTTCTCAAAATCCAGTTTCATTGCAGCCAATTGCTCAATAGTTAATTTTTCTTCACTTTCCTTACTTCCCCCCTCAGGCACTGTAGCAGCATTAGCAGTCTTGGATTTTCCCACCTGACTACCCTTCTTAGGGTTATTATTGTTCTTAAACCTATCGGGAAGAAGTTCAGGATGAAGCTTCTAGCATGTGTCCTTTGTATGCCGTGGTTTCTTGCAATATTCACACAACTGCTATCTTTTCTCAGTAGGGCCCTTTGGTTTCATTCCCGCATGTGCAAAATGTTCTGTAGATGGACTCTGCAACTGCACCTACCGCCTACTCTCCTCACTACTTATCATAGCATATGCCTGTGAAAGAGTAACCTCATCCCTGGCCAAAACGTTCTACCTGATAATATCAAACTCAGGGTTGAGTCCAGTGAGAAACTCAAACACCCTATTTCTCTCCACTAGCTTTCTATACATTTCAGCATCCTTTTTACTCTCCCATACCACTATTTCCATAACATCAATTTCCTGCCATAGGGACTTTAGTATGGAGTAGTAGATTGCCACACTCTTCTCCCCCTGTCTCAGGTTCTTCACATCACTTTTCAATTTGTATGCTCTGGCTACATTCAGTTTCTGTGAATAGGTCTCAGTTACACTGTCCCATATCTCCTTAGCCGAAGACATCCAGAGATAGTGCTGGCTTATATGAGGTTGCATAGAGTTGACTAACCATCCTATAACAGTATAGTTCTCTTGCATCCATCTTTCAAATTCAGGGTCTGTCTCTTCGGGTTTCACCTTGCTGCCTGTGAGATACCCGAGTTTTCCTCTACTACAAACATAGATTTTTATAGACTGTGCCCAAGCAAGATAGTTCATCCCATCTAGCTTAATTGTGGTAACACCCGTCAAAACGGAATCTACTAGAACAGGTCCAGAAGCTGGCACCTGCTTGAACTCACTTCCATATGTCTCCATTAATCAAACGGAAATCAAAGAACAGAAAATTTTGACTATGTGAACTTACTTGAAGTCAAACCAGAACTTGGGTGCTTCAAAAGCTAGGGTTTTGCTCCGTCCAGTAGATGGGCGGGAGAGAGAAGACACTGCCGCACCTACCAGAGTAACCCAAGCTCTTCCAAACCTGAACCGCCCTCCTTTAGCAGCCACAAGACACCTTCCAAGCACAGAGCGCCACACCCAAGCTTCACCTTTCCTGGTAACTCGAAAATCTCTAGTCGGCTACGGTTTCGGGCAGCAGCAAGACAACATCACTTCTTGGCAAAATCTGGCCAGAACTAAATTCTCTAAACCCTTCTACCAACTAGGCAAGTGATTCTCTATACTATAGAGAACCTATCTCTCCATACACTCTCTTGATTTTAGAGTGTGCAGGAACAAAGAAAAAGAAGGAAGAGGAACTGAACCCGCTCTGATACCAAAATGTGAATCAGTCCTCTAATATCAGGTTTAAAATCAATGATTAACAATACAAATCAGATCTGAATGATAGTGCAAGAGCTGTGTATGCCAAAGAGAAGAGGTAAGAGAAGAAGAAGTTGAATTAGTCTTCCTTCTCCTCTAACCCTATTTTTTTTATTAATCTCTAAAACAAATTGATGATGACAAGTATACCCTTAAGTGGGCGGCCAGCTTGGCAGTTACATAAAGAAAATAAAATAAGAACAAATAACAGGCCCATTAAGTGAGGCCCATCAACATAAAATAAAAGATAAAATAAAGGATATCACATAAGAGGCTGTTAGGGCCCATTCGGCCTAGTCTCTTTACAGTTTTGGATTTACAGTTTTCTACTAAAGACATACCCAGGTATTTTGATGGGAGTTTACCCACTCTGCATCCCCAATCATCTGCCCAAGATTCCAGATTTGCCACTTCCCCAACAGTCATAATCTCACTCTTTTGAATGCCAACATGTAAGCCTATAACAACCTCAAAGTTTCAAACCATCTTAGGATTGCTTTTACATTCCAGATTTGATCCCATGAAGCATCACAGAAAAAAAGAGTGTCACATGCAAATTGCAGAAGAGAGATCTCTACTTCCCCATTACCTACTTGGAAAACTTCCAACAGCCCTCCCACCCTTGCTCTCTCTACCATCCTGAAGAGGGCTTCTATTACACAGATGAATAAGAGAGGGGAGAGGGGGTCCCCTTGTCAGAGACCTCTAGTGCTCCTGAATAATCCAAACGAAGAACCATTTACAAGGACTGAAAATGAGGAAGAAGAGAAACAGACTTTTATCCAATTTCTCCATTTCACACCAAAGTTTATCCTCTTCAACATGTAGTCTAGAAAGTTCCAGTTAAGAGAGGGGAGAGGGGGTCCCCTTGTCAGAGACCTCTAGTGCTCCTGAATAATCCAAACGAAGAACCATTTACAAGGACTGAAAATGAGGAAGAAGAGAAACAGACTTTTATCCAATTTCTCCATTTCACACCAAAGTTTATCCTCTTCAACATGTAGTCTAGAAAGTTCCAGTTTACATGGTCGTATGCCTTTTTTTTTATCAATTTCATGGTCATATGCCTTCTCCATGTCTACTAACAGTCCCACACGGCCACTTCTCTTCCTCAAATCAATTACTTCATTAGCAATATTTTGGAAAAACCTATTATCTAAAAGTATTAAACATAATATTCATTAAAAATATAAACTTAAATTTTAAAATAAATATTTTAGAAAAACTTATTATCTAAAGTTAAAATACATAAAAATAACATGTAAAACATATTCAAATGAAATTTTAAAAATAAAATCAAACATATAAAACATGTTGAAGCATGTAAAGCCCTCAATCTCTTTTTTTTCCCAATTGCATTACTTCAAATAGCTAATTTGATGTAAAATATTTTGCATCCTGAATTTATGAGCTGCCTTCATACCAAACCCCATTAGTTGAGGCAAGCCCAAATAACTCCATGTTAGGCTCTTAAATTCTTAATCCTGATACAAAAAAAAAAACAAAAAAAGATTTTATAATTTTAATTGCCTTTAAAGAAGATATTTTATTAGGATGAATTAATGATCATCATTAGCAAATAGATGGTTCTAAAAAAATAACAAAAAGTACAAAAAAAAATAAAAAAAGGTGCATGCCAGGGCTTGAAGCTCAAGGTACACCAGGCATGTGCCTTTTGAAATTGTTCTGCCTAGGGCTTAGGCAAGGCACATACCTTAAAATGCATCTCACCTGTGTGCCTAGGTGCACCTTTTTAAATCACTGCCCAAAAATCCTCTCTCTCTAGCCAAATAGTTGAATACAACTAGTCTCATTTCAGAGTTAAAATATCCGAAGAATTGTCAGTCAAAGTGTAGAACAAAATTCAAGTCATTAAGAAGAAACCCTAACTCATCAATTTAAATTTTGCAGTAAAGGAAAAAAAAAACAGACAGTTCTCATTTAAAGAAGAGGAACTTGAATACTATGAGTTTATATTACATGTTCAATAATCAATAATGGTGATGAAGACATGAGGCATTATTCTTGCAGTGTGGCGGATTTTCTTTTATTATGATGAGGATATGATTGTGGATTGGGTTTTAGTGCTGCTGGAATTCTCAGGGGCGGATAGAACTTCCTTTGGTTCAAGTTTCTGGAGACTCTTGAATTGAAATTTGATGTTGTAATCTGAATTAAAATATGAGTGCTGTTTTTTGTTGTCTGCACCTTCTTTTTGGATTGTCATGCTATCTCAACACCCTATTTGTTAGTGTATCTTTATTTAATGAAGTTTCTCTTTTATTTATTATCAAAAAATGATGGTTTCTGTATGTTTTGCACGGGCAACTTCTCTAAGACACAACCTGCCCAAGATTCTCCTTTTGTTTCAAGCCTCATGGCTTGTATTTATTACCTGATCTTACAAATTAATACAATACTTTAATGATCTTCTAACCCATCCAACAATTACACCAATCTCTTCTGATAGGCATCTAATCTGCCTCGTAGCCTGCCTATGAATCCAAATCAGGTTGCCCATATCCTTTGTTGCGCAATCTATCCCTTTTCAGCCTAATGCAGGTATTTTCATTTTCTGGCCAAGCCGCTAGGTAAATAGTTCTCTAGATTGACCACATGTTTAGAGCAGTTAAAAGTAGCAAGTACCAGTGGAAACATCTAATTGAGGTGTCTCCAGCAATACCAATTATGCTTCAAACAACATATATTGAATTTTGAAAGTCCAAGCAGGAGATAAGAATATGCTGTTCAGCTTTCATTCAGTAAAATTGTGGAAAGGACTTGGCAGTGACCAAACAGAATTTATGTTGTTAGTCCAAGCAGCAGACATAACTTGGTTCAAACTAAATGGTTAATAGTTTAGATGGCACAGATTAACATTTACCAAAATTATATATCTCAACAATCCTTAAACCATGCAAAAACCTTAAAGATTTTTGGTAGATATTTCATGTGAATTTCTGGTGAGACAATTAGACAAAAATAAAATAAAGGAGAAAAAACAAAAACGGGTAGCATGAATGTAAGCAGTCTATGTTCTTTATTTTTCTCCTTCAGGTGGATGACGGATTGCAAATGAGCCATGATAAAGGATTCCAAATTAGAAAGATAAATTTTTGAACAAATTAGCAGGCACTTAGGCCTGGAGCACAGCATAACCTGTAGAAGTTTCAATTAAATCCTGATATTCTAAGCAGAATGACGAACCAAAATGATTACAATACAAAGACTCATCACAAATGAAGTAGTATAAGTGATGGGTGAAAAATCACTAGCATGCAGCTTATCAAGGTTCCGATGATGGAGGTGGCAAATATAAACAAACACAAATTGACGAAGCAACATAAGAAATAAGCATGCCACCAACTTAGGCAACATAAGAGAATGCAGGAGACACCCAATTGAGAATCACAAGGCATAACAGAATTGAAGACCATGAAAAAAAAAAAAATAAAACACTCTGTTTAGTCCAATCTAACGCATCACATTTTTTGTACAAGGCATTGGTGCTAAAGCTTAATCAATTGGTTCAATTAATGAATCCTACAAATTTCAGTTTTGTTGCACAGCAAACAAAGTTTATTAAATAGCAGACTAATAGACAAAAAGGAATTAATTTGTACCTAACTTTACTCGTGCATTCCATATATCTTTCTCCAAAAGTCTCCACCATCAACTCCTCCGATTTGGCCTTGTATCCATAATACAACAAACAAACCACTACCATAAATGGAAAGCTGAGTGGCGCCCGGAGTGCAAAACAGTAAGTTGAAAAGAGAAGCATCGTGGATGCATATATCGGATGGCGGACCCATCTATATGGCCCAAATTACGCCATTAGTCCATCCTCCAGGCGTGAGATGCAATGCCGGTCCTTCAGATGCTGCCAGCCATAACTCCAACACAAAACCCAAGCCGATGAGAATTGGATGGACTAACATCCCATTTGGGATCATGGGATCGAGGATAGTAGTCGCCATACAGGCGTTTCCTGACACTGACATTGAAGAAGAAAAAATAGTGGTAAACAAAGAAGAAAACAAACGGCCTTCCTTCCAGATAGCCGTTAAAATGGGCGGGTGGAACAAGAGTGAGCCAAGTAAATGTCGAGGTCACTACGACTAGCTGTTCAAAGATGTTTGCTTCACCACGAAAGTGTTTTCGTAGGCAATAAAGTCCATAGAGTGCAAGACTGATGGCTAGGAACCAAGGCCAGAAAAGCCAGGTCCAGCTGAAATACATCCAGAAGAAAGGATCCAATAGGAGATTTACAGTCCATTTTGTTGTTGCAATGGAGATGGAGAGAATAGCAGACCATTTGCAGACGTCCGGAGGGGTAAGATTAGAAATGGTACTCTTCAACAAAGAAAGAGAAAGGTTCTTGAGGGTTCTGGCTGATGAGTTTTGGAATCCAGAGTTGTCGGAATAAGAGCATTTAAGAGGATGAAAGGATTCGATTCTTCCTCCCTGTCTTTTTCGTTGATAATGGTGATGCGAAAACGGGATTTTTCAGGGTTTTGCTTTATGAATTTTGAGATATACATGAGTACGAGCATTCCAAAGGGGTTTTGATGATTCCGAAATTCCTCAAGTTCCAAGAGCGTTCATTAAGAAGATGAGCTTGTAGTTGTTTGTTTCGTTGTCTGAGAGAGAGCTGATTGGTTTTTGCAAAAGAGAAACCAAACAGGATTGCTTTCGAGTGAAGGAAAACTGAAGTGGCCTCCATAATAGATTGAAGAAAGAGAAGCCCTGCAGAAATGATAGATGTTAACCCGATTATTTGAAAAAAGGAACACAATCTAAAAGGTGAAATATGGAGACATAACAATCTGCTTATTTCATACCGTGCAATGCCGGGCGGAGTGCTCAGTCCACTAGAAAGATGACCATCCAACAGATGTGCTTCAGGTGCAAGCCTGGGTATTAAGTCAGAACTTATCATGCTAGGAGTACTAAGTTAGAAACATCTACAACCCCATAAAGACCCAGTAAACTCCGGAGCTTATGCGAACTAAATCAATCCAATATGAAGAAAACCACACCATCATAAAAATTAGAGTTCAGTATTAAGCTAACCGAAAAAAAAAAAAAAAAGAAAACTAATGGAAATGGCAACTGGCAACAAGGTTAACATGGATGAGAAGGAAAAAAGCAAAGTTGGCTTTTATCATAGAGGCTATAGGTTAATGTGTTAGGTTTGAGAGACCCTATATTAAATCAATTCCATGCTTGATTTATTTAAACAAATGCCTATGCTGCTTTGTTTTGGATTGTCAAGAAAGCCCCCTAAAGATTAATGAACATGTACTAAACAGAGGAGGGCTTCCACTAAATGCCATAAGCCAATTTTCAGGAGTCCCGATGGCCCATTTTGTGTCAATATTTAATGAGCCAACATGACAAGTTTGGGTGGAGAATTAAAAACATATTGAACTTTGACAGAGGGGAACTGGTCTTTCTCTTCCTCAATAAAACCCACAATTTCAGGGTACAATATCACTAAAACAATTCATGTAGTTGACAGTTGGATGTTGACGGAGGAAGTAGTGTCCCTTTAAAGTAGTGATTGGTGAGTGGTTTCCACATGGTCTGCAATAAAGGAAGGAAACCTACACGAAGTTGCTATAATATTAATAGAAACAATTAATTGCATATATTTTAATTTAAATTGATTGACCAGTTGAAGTGATACCATGAGTTTGCCATTGTTTACTAAATCCATGAAAAAGACAGTTCTACCAGTACAAAAATTGTAATGTACATTGCCATGAATTTGCTTTTAAATTATATCTACAATTTCGGAGGAGCAAAACAAACATGTTTCCAAGATTCGATTTCAATCTTTAGTTTAATAAATTAAATGGCCAAATGGGATTCATGTAAGCAACTCCATATATGTTCAAATGGGCAATTCCTGTGATACAGGAAAATTATTTTATAGTCAGAAACCCATGTGAATTTGAATGAACTCCAGTGGATTGGTGACAGAAACTAGAATAACATTATTCACTAGAATTCACTGAAACTGGAATAACATTTATCTTCTCTTAGAAGATAAGAGAATTTGGATTGAAAGTTAATCTGAGGAGTAAGAAATAAGAGAAGCAGTCTTTGATATGGACGAAGATAGAGCCCCTGGGCCCGATGGTTTCCCAATCTTCTTCTTTTAGATCTGTTGGGAATTGTAAGAGTGGATCTTTTGAAGGTCTTTAAAGAATTCCACTCCATGGGGGTTGTAAACAAAGGAATTAATTCTACTTTTATTTGCCTCATTCCAAAGAAAAATGGTGTCTTGGAAGTGAAAAACTACAGACCAACAAGTCTTGTAGGGAGTGTGTACAAAATTATGGCAGAGGTGTTGGCAAAAAAACTTAGAGAAGTCCTAAAAGAGCTGGTTTCTCAAAATCAGCTTGCATTTGTGAAAAGAAGACAGATTGTAGACAACATCCTAGTTGCAAACAAAGTTGTAGAAGATAGAAGGAAGAGTGGAAGGATGGGCCTTCCTGTGAAACTAGATATTGAAAAAGCTTATGATAAAGTAGATTGAGACCACCTTCTCCAGGTTTTGAATTTGAGGGGTTTTGGAACGAAATAGCTGCAATGGATGAAAGGATGTATAAGTTCAACTTGGTTCTCGATCATGATCAATGGAGAGCCCAAATGTTACTTTAAAGCTAGTAGGGGTCTACATCAGGGCTGTCCTCTCTCCCCGTTCCTCTTCACCATGGTAATGGATGTCTTTAACCAGCTTATGGTGAAAGCCAAAAACCTTAACTTAATCAAAGGTTTTGAGGTAGGAAGAGATGCCATAAATGTTTCCCATCTCCTTTTTGCTGATGATGTGATACTGTTCCTAGAAGCCAATTTGGAGAATATATTAAATGTGAAAAGAGTACTTCAATGATTTGAATTAGTCTTGGGTTTGAAGGTAAATTACTCAAAGAGTAGCCTAGCAGCTATAAACCAAATTAAAGGTTCCCTGTTAGAAAAGTTCAAGGAAACTCTGAATTGCCAAGTGGAAAATCTCCCCTATCTTATTTGGGCATGCCACTAGGCGGGAATCCATAAAAACCAAGTTTCTGGGAGCTAGTGATGGAAAAATGTGAAAAGAAGTTAGCTACTTGGAAAAGTTGCTATCTCTCAAAAGGGGGCAGAATTACTCTCATTAAGGCTTCCCTTGCAAATATGCCTGTCTATTTCCTTTTAGTGTTTCAGATCCCTGCTAAAATCATATTACAGATCGAAAAACTTCAAAGAGATTTCCTTTGGGAAGGTGGAGGTGTTAAAAAAGGGCATTTAGTAAATTAGAGTCAGGTCTGTAAACCAAAAGAGGATGGAGGGCTGGGAATTGAACACCTAAAAGAGAAGAATAATGCCCTCTTTGAAAAATGGTTGTGGAGATTCCCCTTGGAATCAAACTCCCTTTGGGCAGCTATCATCACCAGCAAGTATGGGTTAAATGTAAACAGTTGGAACTGCAATCTCCACTCAAACCAATCAGCTTCCTCAAATCCTTAGAAATGTATCTCTTCCATTCACAACCTCTTTCTTTCTTTCATAAGATATAGGGTGGGTAATGGAACAAGAATAAAGTTCTGGAATGATCTATGGTGGAGCAACTCCACATTAGCAGAATCCCAATGATGGATTGGGATTCATTCATTTATTTCCCTCTGTTCTTCCACACCTTAAAAATGTTAATGAGGTACAATGACTCCAATAGTATGTGCACTTAGTTCTATGTATGTGGATGAAGGTGTCTATGTTAGACAGTTTTGTATGCCCTTAGCTTCAATCATTTTGATGTACTTTTGTTATTTAGTGGAAATAAATAAAGTGCATGTTTGATTCATGTTGTTTGGTTTAATTCTGTGTAAAACCCTAAAACTGGACATTTGTAGAGACTCATGTTAGTTTTAAATGTTCACAGCCGTTGGATAAGTCTGGGGAGATTTATCCTGCCAAGGCTGATACTGGTGTGCCACCAAGTGTTGGGATGGCCTGTCTCAGCCATCAGGGTAAGACCCGAGGCACATACAGCATGGGATTACTTGAATCCTTGAACCGGACCAGATTTCCAGTCTTGCCCTGGACCTTGGAGATAGATGGGCAAAACTGGAAAGTTACACCTGACCCCTAGACTCGATTATGACACTTCACTAGGTGCTGGATCAGCCTGCCTTTGATATGCCAATCAGTGAGATCCTTAGTGGGGATCAAAACCTGGGTATGTTGGGGCAGTTTGAGAATTCATCTGAGTGGGTGGTCATAGTGACAGAATCAGCCACTTTGTCGGACAAAGGGTAATGATCGGGAATGCACTCTCTCTGATGGAAACCAAACTGCCGGCAGTTGATTTCAATCGTTGGAATTTTGTTTTTGCAAAATTAATATATTTACATATATATGTACGGTTTCAAAATGTTTGCAAATGGTTTTAATTCCCGTGATCCATGTGAGAGGAGAGTGCAGCACTGTTCCTTGCAGCCGAGGGAGAGGTCCTCTCTTGTCGGGCAGTGCTTGATCATTAAGGGCTGAGAGGTTAAGTGTAAGACCATTTAGGATAATACTTGATGGGCTAATCTTGCACCTGCCCACAGTCCCTGGGTTTTTATAAGATGGCTTGGCCCAGGGACCACTTAATGTAAGTGTTGGGCCCATAGGGTTCATACGATGGACTCAAGGGGTTCATTGAGATTTTCAGTGAATTCGGCTGGGCCTTGTATTAAAGGCTGGGCCGAACCCATGTGGCTGGTGTGTAGATCAATGCTTGGGTCCCACGCCATACAAAGAAGCCCAACTGGGCAGCAGATTGGAAACTAATTAAACACTGAATACTTAATGGGCCAAAAGCCCATTTCGAGGTGGGCTGATATGATCACCCATCCATGGGGCGAATTTGAGATTGAAGTTAGCAAAAAGGATTGGGCTCTTAGCCTTATCCACTCTTAGAGACCAAATTCAAATCAGATTTGAATCTGGTAACCTCCTGATAAGAACAGGAGTAAGCTAACTCTATCTGGGAAAGGGATTAAGATTATCCCCTATCCAAATACTGATTTGGATTGGGATAACTCCTAATTAGGAGATTTCTTAATCAAGAAGAAAGGAGGAGATTTCGAATGTACCAAGAGGGAGAGAAATCAGATTTCGATCCAAGGGGTTTTGGTAAGCAAGAAGGGTTCCTGCGATTTGAGATTAGATCTCATACTCTCCAGAAAAGAAAACAGTTCAGCCTTTTCGTTTCTGGAAATCTCCTCCTGCCGCCGCCATCTGCATTATTGCAAGATTTGATCTTTGCAGAAAAGAAAGTCAAGAAACCAGTTCTTGACATTAGTCTTGCAAGAAAGACTGAAAGAATTCAGTGTTTAGTACATCCAGGGGATTCTTGTGAAGGATCCAATGTGTAGGACGCACCCTGCTGGTTCTGTTCCATCCACAGCTGTGTCATCTTCAGCAGGGACAGATCTTGGAGCATTCTTTGGGCGTGAACACCAACTTTGGGAGATACTGCTTCTCCGGATCAGGTATAATCCTCCCATTTATCTTTTGGTACAGATCTGGTTTGATTAGGGTTCAAGTAGATCCTTGAATATTGTATTCTAAATTCAGGGAATATGATTCCCAGTTGGGAGAAGGTAGGAAATTTTTGAAATTCGCCCCACCCATTCCGCAACCTTTATGGCGTCCATCAGATGGATCCTACCATTCTTTCAGTCTACTGAGCATTGATTGAGGGAGCCATGAGGATGAGGAGAAGAGATAGAAGTAGCTCCATGAAGAAGAAGCCAGATGGGGAGAAACTAGAATTATTATAAGCTTAAATGAAGAGAGTGAGACAGCCCAAAAGCAAAGTTGTATGTGAAAAAGTAGAATAGTGCAGTCGGTTAAAATAAGGAGATTGGAGGACCCACCACACAAATGGGTGATAGGGAGTCATGAATGAAGACAAAACCACATGGGAAAATTACTGATGATAAAAGCAAAGTGGAAAGAGAAATCTGAACTTGTAAATCCAAGTTAGTGATTACACAACAAACCAGAACTGAATTCATGTAGCACCAAACTAAATTCATTTCCTTGGAATATTTAGCATTCATGGTCTTCCAATGAATAGAGATCTGGATAATTTCCATGAAATTTTTGATAATCACCTTTGTCTCTTCAACCAAATTTTACCTTGATTGACAAACCATATGGATTTACTTGTATTGCTCTTATAAAGTTTTATACTAATTGGAAAGGCATAATAAAGCTTTAATAGTTGTGATTGTCTATTCAATAGAAAAGACCATGAAACCAATAATATCATTAAGTCTATATATTCTATCTCTTAATGACAAGTTCACCATGTATTCTAATATGGACAAGTTTTGACTAGCCTTAATCTTGCCTACTAGGATAAGCCATAACTTAAAGACATTGGGTAGAAGAATGGAAATAACCTGGTTTTTGGTATCTGAATTTCTCAATATATGGCTTCATAACTGAAGGGAAAGACAACTAGAATTGTTTCATCCTATCAGACTTTAATATGTAATTCATTACTTGCCAAGAGATTGGGTAGTAGTAATCCATTTTTTGGGGTCATGTGTTAACATCTTCTTGATAAGATCCTTTGTTGAATCTGATATGGAAGGACAGGGTGAAGTTTTGAAGTCAACTTGTCCTTGTTTGATGGTATCATTTAATCCTTTCTTAGTGAAACAAATTTATTCATGAGAAAAGTTCAAATACTAGTTTCAGATTCCAATAAATTGAATTAAAATTGGTCTGTCCAAGCACTAGGTTATGTTGATCTTCTTCAATTTTTTGTCACATATTAGAGTTGTTAAAGCATTGGTTATTTGTTTCACTTGGCCATGAGAATTCCAAATGAATGGGGCTGCTCTTTTTTCCTAGTCATGGTCAAACCCAAGTAAACTGTAGGCTGCTCTTTTTGATGTGGTAAATCAATTTCTCAGTAGAGGCCATTCAAACCACTCAAATGGCTTATTCTATTCAGTTTACATTTCTAATATTGGCTTAAATGTGTTAACCTTTAATGTCATAAATAAATAATAAAATATAAAAATACAAAAATAAAAAATAAAAAATACATAAATTTTGCAAAAAAAAATGCAAGCACATGTATAATATCGTATATCTATTTCTTTGTTTGAGAAATGGTATAAAAGTCATGTTATTATAATTTTAATGCCAGCTTTAGTGGTTACTAAAATGCCTATATTTATGTATTTAATCCATCTCTAATTGCAGGGGTTGAAAATGTAACTTCAATTATTATTTCCCATCTTATTTAATTCTCTCATTAAGTCTTATACTTAAGCTATTAAATCTCATTCTCTCTTATTAAATCTTATATTTTTAAGTTATTTTCCACTAATAAATGCTATTAATTAGATCCGTGTCAATATTTTTAACAATATAAACCAATATATTTTAAAACTAAATCAAAAACAAAATTATTCTTTATCCAAGTGATGGCTAAGGAATTCAACCATTCGAACCAAATTGATCAACCTATAAAGTGATAGTTAGGTAATAATTTTTTTAAAATAAAAATAAATGTAGAAAATTACAGAAAATATAGAAAAAGCATCTTTGTGATAATTTTATTAATCAAATTTGAAAACAAATAAGTGTAATAAAAATGATTATTTTTAATGATAATGAAAATGAAATACATAGTTTACAACTGACCAAAAATGAAATATAAAAAATAATAATAAATAGTTTAACTTTTGGGTTAAATGTGTTAATCTTTAATGCCATAAATAAATAGTAAAAAACTAATAAAATATTAAAAAATATAAATTTTGCAAAAAAATCATTTAGACACATGCATAATATCATGTATTCATCATATTGAAAAAAAGTAAGTGTAGCATATCAAAATGATTTTTACACACAAAAATACAAAAAAAAATAAAGAAAAAATTGAGTGCATCTATAGTTCTATATTTACACTACTATTAAAAATATGAATAAGATTGTGGAATGCTTTGGCTTTTGGTTTTTGTATCAACTATTCAACCGTCCAATTTGAGTGGGTCAAATCGGTAATTAAGATGTAAAATATAATGTCACTTTTTATTTTGATTGTTAGATTAGAGTTAGGTTAAAGTCCACCATATATATACATTATCATGAGAGGGGAGTGTGATACTTTGAGAAGGAGGCAGATGGTTAAAAGTGAGAAGAAGAAGAAGAAGAAGAAGAAGAAGAGAAAGAAGTGCCACTGGAGGTGGTTGTCACTATGTTTATCATTATTTTTTGCAGAATTATTTGTCGGCCCTAAGAAGAAGAAGAAGAAGAGGTGGTTGTCACCATGTTCATCGTGTTTGTTGTTGCAGAATTATTTGCCCTAAGAAGAAGAGGAAGAAGAAGAAGAGGAGGAGGAGGAAGAGGAAGGAACTGTTGCTGGTGGCTATGTCCATGTTCATCAACACCACCTCTACAATACCATTTGCCGCTTCTTAGATCCTAGATTAATTGCTTCATTGGTGTATCTCAAATTTCTTATATAAGACCAGTGTTTAGTCTTTCATCTCTTGCATCCATTTTTCGATTTCTTGATTGGAGTTGCAATTGTTTTGCTATTACAACTTAAAAGAAATCACATAAATGAGAAAACTCATAATCAAATTGGAAAAACTAAAAACCCTTACTAATCTTGACCATTAGGAATAATCGAACAAGATTACAAGATATGAAAGTTTATTTTTTAAAATTTTTATTTTAAAATAAATAAAAAATTTGGAATTAGTTTTAAAGCAACCCGAGATCGATTAATTAAGTTGAACATTTTAATAGTTAAAACGTCTTGGTTAGAGGTTCTTTGACCATTTCAACGCTTTTTTTTTTTTTTTGTAAAATAGCACTTCATGGCCAAAGCAGAATCGATGACCTAACTGGTTCCCAGCTCAAATGATTTTTCTATTTAAATATTCGTATTGTCCCATTTCCCAATGTTTTCAAAATTTGAGCTTTGACTTCCAAAAAAGTAATTTGATAAAAATTGGTATTCACATAGCTATATCCATCATACAATTTTTTTTTTGTGCATGTTTTATGTTTTACCAATTTCAAAAACATTGTCTAAAAGAACAAGCATTTGCTCATTGCTTGTCCGGTGGGAATATAGGTATGATAAATTGGTAATTTTAGGAATTACTCGGATTTCCCTTTGATGGTCCATTTAGAAGGAGAGAAATGGCTGCATTTTGAGGACTTCTAGTATATTAGATTTGTTTGAAAAACAAATTGCATAACTAAAGTTATCAACTAATAAAATGTTAATAAATATGAATTTGTACTTACTGTTGTGTTTGTTATGATTAGAGAAGTAATTTGCTTATGCTCCACAGCTTAGTTTTCCAAGTGGATAGGCTTTTTGGTGTCTGTCACTATCTGGACTTGGGGTGTTGGTTGTTCTTGTTTCTATTGTTTGGTCTGTTTTAAGTAGTTTTTCTCTATCTTTTCAGATATTATTATGAGGAGTTGTCGACATGGTTCTTTTCCTGGAAAGAAGGATGGGACTTTCTACTCTTTCATTGGAGGCACTCCAAGTACAATCAACAGGTTAAACTACAGTTGTGTAACAGAGTGTCCTGACTTCTCAATGGTGATTGCATTCTCTTGAACTCTACTTCATCATTCATTGTTGATTTTTCTCAACTAAAATATATTTTATATTCTCCCAAGTGTGAAATGTCTTTTATCAGAGTTCTAAGTATCATATGTGTTCTTGCTTAGTCATGTGCTGTAGGAGGATTTAAAGGACCAATTTCAAGAACAGTGAGAATGGGCATTCCTGTGGCAGGATCAATTTTCAACCAAGGCTTTTCAGGATTTGTTATGGCCAAGTTCTTGCATTTTATCATATTTCTCTTGATGTTCAGATGTATAAATGCTTGGTTACTTTATCCCTTTTCAGTCCACAAGCATGCCAGCAAAGAGGTTTTTTAGCAGGTCCAGGTGGGCTGTCCTAGCATGGTTCACATTATCTATACTCAGGTGATTTGAATCCTTTAACCCTTTTTGGCTTTGAAAGTTCAGTATATTTATCTATTGTATTAAGTGAAAACATCCTAGAGAGGTTTCTTCTTATGTTTGTCTAGATATATATTTTTTATTAGAACCTGAGCTAAACTATCGGAAATCCGATTCAACTCCCTAGGGGTCCATCTGAAAGTGCAGAACAAGAAGAAACAATTGATGGCTATTTGTCTGTTAGATATAAATATTCCAACCTTCTGCATACGTTTGGATCTGTTCTGTGCACACTAACTAGTGATGGCCAGCTGTCCATCCTACGCGTTATGGTTTTGGCCTGTGCACAGGGGTCAAGTGGAGCTCTGGAGTCCAGAAGAAATAGCTGTCTATTGCTGATTGGCGCACTCAGCAGATCTCATCTCTATATCTATTAAATTCTGAGTATATCCATGGTTTAGATTTTCTGGAGCATCTGTATGCATCCATCATATGCTTCTTAAAACTGATTTGCCAATATGCATGTTTACCTTTCCTTATAATGTTGATTTTTAGCATTTTGATGTTTTTCCCATAGTGCACTGAGTTTGTAACCCATACTACTAGTTTTTGTATGGAATGTGGTTGCAGAGCTTCCTCCACACCAAGTGATTGGAATGCCTTCTCTCTCTCTCCTACAATGCAGAGGTACACAGGTTCAATTTTGTTATGATGTAGATATTGACACTGAAAAAGGATCCTTTATTGTCATTACTAAGTAATTTTCTTAAGACTGGGTAGCATTGCACGATAGCTGATGAAAGAAGGTGATAAGGTTTCTCCTGGTGAAGTTCTCTGCGAGGTTGAAACTGTAGGCTTCTTGCTTCTGGTCTTTAGTTTAAGTTTGAAACTTTGTAAAATATGTGTCAAGGATGCATTAAAAACTAGAAAAACTAATAGCTCCAAACTAGGCTGCATTCATTAAGGGCAGGCAAGGTGTTGATAATATCATCTTAGCACAAGAGATAGCAAACAAAATGAAGAAACAGTGCAGAGGAAAAGGAAGGGCCATGCTGAAGATAGACATGTCAAAGGAATATGATAGAATTCAAAGGGATTTTTAGTAAAAATGATGGAGAAGACGGGATTCTAATATGGTGCAAAATGGTGAATTTTTGTATTCAAACACCAAGGTTCTCAATTAAAATAAATGGAACCCTAAAAGAACTTTTTCTGGTTAGGAATGGATAAGACAAGGTGGTCCACTTTCACCTTACCTATTCATTATAGGAATGCAAGCACTGTCTGGCCTCTTATAGAAAGCTGAAGACAATAAGGAGCTGCAAGGTATAAGATTATGTAGAAATGGTCCTCCAATATCACATCTGTTATTTGCAGATGACTGTCTTATAATCTATAAGGCTGAACCAGATCAGTTAAGGAAGGTCAAAGAAATACTGGCAACGCTTGGGGAAGCTGGTCGGGAGAAAAAAATTAACATGGAAAAAAGCAGGGGCTCAGTTCAGTAGATGAATACATAGAAGAAAGGAAAAAAATACTCCTCAAAATTCTCAGAATGAAACACATGTAGATCCAAGAAAAATATCTGGGAGCCAAGTTATGTTTCCAAGGTGAACAAAATGACCATTGGGAAATTGTGGATTAAATGAACACTAGACTGGCTACTTGGAAGGCAAAATTGTTGTCACAAGCAGGGAGAACTACACTAGTGAAAATAGTGTTACAAGCCTTACCCACCTACTTAATGTCCCACTCATTATTACAGAAAAGAACAATTAAAGAAATTGAACGAATCCAGAAGAGGTTCTGATGGGAAGGAAACAACACAAACAAAGCTTACACTCAATCCCGTGGCACCATATCTGTAAAACCAAAAATCAAGAAAATTGAGGAATTCAACAAGGCTCTCTTCTCAAAACAGATATGGAGACTCTTCACAGCCAAATCAGAACTCTGGGCCAAAATCATCAAACAAAATTATATCAAATCCAAGTCTATCTTCAAGCTAACAAAAAAACCAAGGGACTCTTGGTGGTGGATACAAGTAGTAGTTTTCTCAGACCAGCTGAAAGGGAATCTGTTTTGGCAACTAAAAGATTAAAAATCCATTCACCCACTTGATCCTTGGAATCCATCCATACAAAAGGCACCCCAACACTCAAAGCTAACCTCCAAGGCCAACTACATATAGAAAGGGTCAGTGAACCAAGGAACCAAGAAGGGCATTGGAACCACCCCCGACTACAGGAGCTATTTGAGGAAGAAACAATAAACCACATCATACAACTTACAGAATTTCATCCACAGACCCAGACAAACTCCTATGGAAGAGTTCAAGAAAAGCATTATACAGTGTCAAAATAGGCTACAAATTCTTTATAGATCAGCTATCATCCACCTCTGGACCACATGAGAACTGGAATCTCATCTGGAAAACAAAAGTGCCCTTCAGGTTTCAAATATTCATGTAGAAGTCATGGTGGGGTGGAGTGAAAACCAGAGACATACTCCTTTTTTTCCTGGAAATAGGACTCTGCACTTTATATGATGCTGCTACAGAATCATGGCTGCATCTCTTCTTTCAGTGTTTCTCTGTGAGGGCTATCTGGCTTACAGCCCAAATTGGAATGAACCCCGAGGAAGTAAATAACAAATAGCTGAGTCAGTTTGTCACTGATAGGATAACAGCAAAGTTAAAAATCTTGCCACCAAACCTCAAACAGAGGTATATTGCCAAATTTTTCATCATATGGGACATGTATAATGCAAAGATCCATCAACAACACATACTTGATCCCATACATTTTCTAGAGAAAGCTGATTCATACATAGAACCGAGAACCCATTGACAACTCTGAACAAGCAGCAGACAATGCCTGGGGAGACTCTCAACAGAACACAGATGTCTATAATTATATGGATGGCTAATACGACCCAGCAAGGCAACAGCAGGGACAGGTATCGTCTTACTAAATGATTATCGATCTATGATTTCAACAGAGCTGCTTTCAAGTCTTCAAGCTAAAGGGTGGGCAATAATCCATGGACTGGAAAAAGCATCTCAATGAAAATCAAATCTGCAACTCTTGTCTGATTACCCTAAGTAATGTAAATAGTATCAATGGAAAAGAAGAATGCACAGACTGGCAAGAGATACACCTCGAGGAAGCTGCCACTAACCTTTTGACTTTTTTAATACTATATATATCAAGTATGTTTGTAGAACTCTTAATACAATTGCCCATGAGCTAGCATATAATGCCGGTAAATATAATATGGTTAACCAAAATCAGGGCAGTAGTATCTCAGCATGTAGAGAAGGTAATGCAGTTTTGTTCTTTTGAAAAAAATGTCCATTAAGAGCATTTGACAAAAAAAAAAAAAAAAGAAATCATGACTAATGTGTTGCATGTAGAGAGAATTTTGGATCCCATTAAATTAGGTGGGGGTGCCAAACTTAGCATTTTATACACTGCATTGGCCTTGGGCCTTCAGGCAAGGCCCATAAGAATTTTGAAAAAAATCTCAACCCTAGCCTTCTCAAATTGTACATTTGCACCCGTAGTTATAGCTACAATAACTTATTCAAAGTGGATGTTAAAGCCACATCATTCATTATTAAAAAATTTTCACCAAAACAAGGAGGTGTGACCTACGTCCTTATCATCCATCTTAAAGTACTTGTACCAGGACTGACTTTTTCTCTTGTAAGTATATCAACAACAATACAGGGAGGTGTATCAATACTTTGAACCTTGCTTGTGACCTCCAACGAAACACACTATTTTTTTGATAATATTGGAAGGGGCTACACAAGAGGGGGGGTAGCACGTCCCCACAAATCACTAGACAGAATTACACCAAGATCATAAGGAAGAGCTCTTGGGTTGAAGTTTGAAGAGGAATCACCAAACGTTTGTGCTTCATGGGCTAACTAGTTCGAGGACGATCTTGTTATCTTCTTGATTCCTTCTTAGTGTAATTCAGAGCGCAGAGAAGCCTCTCTTAGTCCACTATATTTGCATCATATACAAGTCCAAAGTTGAGCGCCTTGTTAGGATTGAGGTGACCTGCTCCCATGGCTAGAGGTCTGGTGGGTTGCTCGCCGTCTAGGAGTTCTGTAATGGGTTTGAGAGTGGTATTGAGTGAATCTTCTATGATCATCATGACAGATTGAATGGCCGTTGGACTCCGTTCAGGATGGACTGCTTTTAGAAGTGCTGCCATTCCCACCACATGAGGACAAGCCATGGAGGTTCCGTACATGATGTTGAAGTTGCTAAACAATTTTGTTGATCCTTCATTCACAATAGGACTTATTAGAGGGCAAGATGTAAAAGAACAAAGGAGCCGGGGGCTATGAGGTCAGGCTTTAGAACATGGTTGCAAATTGCAGATGATCCTCTGGAGCCGTAAAAAGCAACTTTGGGTGCTGGCTTTGTTCCAATATGTGTAGTAGGAAATTCAAGAGTTGCTCTTGGATCATGGCTTTTATTCAGGTACTTACTTCAGGATTATTTCAATACATGTATCAGGGTTGTTTGACCCACAAGAACGGCTGGAAATGAGAAGGGGAGGTAAAGTTCTATGTAATTACCTGTGTATAAGAAGATAGCTCCAGCTACCTGCGTTGTGAACATTGGGGATTTGTAGCTCAATATTGTGATCTCCTATAAATTTACTGTTATAGATAATCGTGCATTCGCACACAACTATCTTGTGACCAATATTACACAAATCCTTCGCCTACAAAGATGCACCTGCAATTGAAACACCATAGCCACTGTATTGCTTGATATCAATCTGCATGGAACAATCTCTGATGAACCGCTCACACTTAGCTGTCCTGTGTTGATAAATTCATTCTTACGAGAAATTGTGGAGACATTTACAAACAATGAACCTGAAAAGTAAATGTACAACTTAATCAACATTCTTCCTGGAAAACTTGAAGGACATGCATTGTCCGTTTAACTTACAGTCATAATCAACCCAACCAATGCATTGATTAGCTACATCATAGACAAAAATATTTTTGTCTTAGAACAATGTCTGCAGTGATAAAAAAAAAAGATATTAGTTTTCTTCTATTTAGTCAGGCTTACCAAATCACAGCTTTAATAACTCGTATACAAATTGAGGCCAATGTACATGCATGATTATTGATATTTACATTGCATCTACATCATTCAAAATGTGGTCGCCTATATCATGTTTTTGTTTCAGACAGCAGAACTGCTATGCAACAGTTTGACATTTCATTAAAATGAAAGGAAGCATTTCCAATGTCTTAAAGTGGAAAGGTTTTAGAGAATCTGAAACAATGTAGAAAGTCTACTGATGATTGAAAAAATATAGGAAGTTTAATGACAAAACAATTGCTGATGAAAAAAAGATTGTCGGAGAAGTCAAGAGTTGGCAGAACTAACTAAACCTCAGAATGAACTTTCAGCCAAATTTTTATCCTGATATAAATTGATTAGTTGTTGCAGATTATCTTTTATCTCCAGATAAATAAGGAAGTTCTTATATATGTTAACAGTTGACACTATATTCCATGATATATGTTAAGTAATTGCATCTCAAATTACTTAAAATAGACAATAGTTGGGATTTCCCTGTAAACAATGTAGAGAGTGCACATATCTAAAAAGGCCATTATCCAATGGTGGCCCCTGCTACGTGGGGTCTTGGGAGGGATAGATTGGATAGTCCTAACTACTAACCTTTGTCATTTTCTTTTGCACCATGCGGCTGCTCTCATTCCCACGATTTGAGAGTGCACATAGAGCACCTAGAAATAGTATTTAGGGAACATTTCAAGCAATTAGCTTTTATCCAACCCATGCCTAACGCTTAATTGTGAAAAGTTGTTTATTAGATATGGTTGTTGCATAACTTATGCCCAAATTCTGAATGTTTTCACAACTAAGCTTCTATTCAATGGATAAATAGTGGACATACCTTTAAATGTTTTCCAAATTGCAAATGTATTTATGAAATTCTTCTTTGTTATTTCTCTTTATTGGATATGGTGCCATGACTTGATATATTGCAATGTATTTAGGAGTTTGAGTTTGTGTACAAACTACATAGATAACATTTGAAAACGAGTTTAATAATGACATTTCATTTAGCCACGAAGGTGAAGATTTTACCAACAAAACCACAAATCATAAAAAAACAAAAAGCCAGTTATACTTCACATTTACAGAGCCTCCAAGGCCTGAAATTCAAGATATCAATGGGTGACACAAGAAGAGTTAGGGGGTAGACCAAAAGGGACATGGTTAGAAGTAGTCAGAACTGATTTAGGCACTAATAATTTAACAATGATATGGCTTTAAATTTAATGGTTTAGCAAATCAAGATTCATGTAGCCAACCCCATATAGCTAGGATAAGGCATGGATGATAATGATGATGGCATACTAGGGATGCTTGTTTATGAAGTAGCCTGGCTTGCTTGGCCTGCAAATTTTTGGGCCCAGGTGGATTTCTCCCAGGCCTAGCCCAACCTAGATCCATAGTAAGCCTGCAAAAAATACAGGTCTGTGATGCATAGCTATAACAAGTTGATATTAGTTGTAACCTTAGAATGAACTTTCACTTTGCATCGGTTAATTGTAACCTTAGAATGAATGGACTTTCAGTCAAATTTTTATCTTGATATGATTGATGTGATTGTAGATCTGTAGATTTAGAATTGTCTTAAGAAATCCTACAACTTGTCTATGTTGTTTGGGCACACATTAGACTTCAATATCTTAGTAAATATTATTAAAATAATAATAAGATAATAATAATACATTAATAATAAAATATTATTACACTATTAACAAAATACTATTAAAATAATAATACTATAACAAAATATCAATACATTAGTTATTAAATATAATAATAGAATATTAATGCAATATAATTAAATAATCATAAAATAATAATAAAACAATAATAATTGAATAATAAAATATTATAAAATTAATAATAAGATAATAATAATAAAATAAGAGTATATTAATGATTAAAATAAAAATAAAACATTGGTAAAAGAAAATGCTAAAGGTTAAGAGTTAGGACTATCCAATTTACCCCTCCCAAGATCCCAGATAGCATGGGCCAAAATTGAATAATGCCCTTTTCAAATATTCACACACTCTACAATGTTTACAAGGAAATCCCAACTACTGTCTATCTTAAGGTAGTTTGAGATGCAATTACGCGAATCACAATAATTGGTCCTTACAATATCATAGTCCATGATAGCACTGTCGACATGCCCTATGGTAAAAGAAAGAGGACTTAGTCAAGAGGTAGGCAAAGTAGGGGAGGCACGAATTCAAATGGGATCCACTTTATGGAAGTCGAACCGGATAGAGCAAAATCGAGCCTCCAAATGAGAGGTTTGGGAAATTAGGAGGGGAAAGGGCTCAATCCAGAAACGAACAACCAAAAGGTTGAGCTGGAATAGACTGAAGAGCATGAACTTAGGAGCTTAGGAAGATGAATGGGTTTGGCTTAATTAGGAAACTATTGATCGTAAAACACTAGTCTTATGAGATACAGAACCAGGAAGTGACAATGACACAAAAGCATGACCATTGTCCAAATCCAGTGACTAAAGGGTTGTTGGTCTTAGGAAAGGTGAGCCTAGAAGGTGAGTCTAGTGCAGCAACAACCAAACAGAGAAATCTTGAGAGTAGGAATGGTACACTTCATTCTAAGCAACCCAAGAGGAAGAGATATGAATTCCTGAAATCTTAAATTCCTTTAGTCTCCAAGTCAGTGGGAGAGCATCAATTGAGGGAGGAGGAGAAGAAGACGAGGGGAAGGGAAGGAGGAGTCAGGTGGAAAAAGTGTACAATTGAAAGAGAAGATTGGAAGGAGGCAAGCTAGGCATCAAAGAAGGAGAGGAGTCAGGGGAAAAAGATACGGAAGAGGAGCAAGAGGATCGAAGAAGGGAGAGGGAGGAGCAGTGGAGAAGGGGTGAGAAGCCAGGTGGATTGGAGAGTGCTCAAAAAGATGTAGTGGTGATTGACAAACTCGCGGAAAGGGAAGTCTCATAGGTAAGTCCCTAGGATTGTTTTTCTGGGGGGGAGAGGAATTTGCAAGAAGAGCCTTCAGACAATTTGAAAAGGACAAGAGGGAGAAGGGTAAGAGAAAGGAACTAAGTGGGTTTAACAAAGAGTGGGATGAGGAAGGGGGCGAACAAGAAATGCTAGAAGAGGATATGTGAGAATTGAGAAAGAGCTGCTCTAAGGAGCATGGAAGAGGGAAGGAAGGATGAGGTACTGAGCTGGAACGTGAGGGGCCTTGGGGAAAGTGATAGGAGGGTTGCCATGGACAGCATCCTAACAACTGATCATTTGAAGGGTAGAGGATTTTATATGGCAAGCATTTGTGTCATGTGAAATTCAGACGAAGAATCTGTTCTACATTTATTTTCCACCTGCAAGACTGCAAGAATCATGTGGAGTTATTACACTTCTTTATTCGGGAAAAGAGCCATTCAGCCAAGTTCAGTAGCAGAAATTTTCTCTGCCTGGCCAAGATTTGGGGGAAGTAGGAAAGCAAGGATAGTATCCCCTTTGTTGTGTGTTGGATATTGTGGAATGAAAGGAACAAGCGGACCTTTGGAGACAAATTCAAGAACACAGAAGTTCTGGTGGCTCTGGTGGGGAAGTTAATTGCAGATTGGGTATGGGTGTTGTTACCAGATTTTTGATCAAGTGAGCAGATCAGATTTGGGGGAAAATTTTTAGAGCATGCTTGAGATTCAGTTGATGTAAATTGTATCAGTCTTAGTTTGGACTGTGCCTTAGTTCAGTATGCTATGTTTTGTAAGCTAGGTGCCAACTTGTCACCTATTGCATATAACTGATTTTTTCTATTTAATAAAATTTCTATTTTACCATTCAAAAAATGAGAGCAGTGTCGGTTGTTAACATATATAAGAACCTTCTTAATTTGTTAAATATGCTTAGGTTCTTAGTTTTACATGCCATCAAGAATAATAATTTAATGGGCGATTATTTTAAGTAGAATAATGCTTTCATGTATACATCATAATTATCTATAAAACCTTTTTACAGTGAACAATATATGTTAGAAACCACGAGTATATGCACACATAACATAAATACAAAGGCTTGCATCTAACTAATACTCATTCACTGCGTTTTGAACTAGAGCATACAATGGAGAAACATCTAAGTCGGGATTCAAACCTCCTAAAATGGTCATCCCTTGGTCCTGAACTATATCTATGAACTACATCAAAAGCATCAAAAGCCGAAGAAAATGGTCACCCCATGGTCCCCACCCAGTAGAGCGCTAAAGAGATCAAAAACCGAAGAAAATAAACAAATAGAAAAGAAGAATCAACATCTTCGGAAACCCATCTATGAACTACATCAGAAGCATCAAAAGAGAAAGAACAGTATAGACCCACATAGCTGTCAATTTAAAAACTAAAGAACCTCAGAACATCAAGAACCACCGAATCCAGAACCCATTAAACAAAGAAAAGGAAAACAGTAAAGAAGCAAAGAATATCAAAAAGCACATCAATATAAATTACATCAAGAAGAGAAAATTAAGGAGCAAAATAAAGCGAATTCAAGAACAAGACGCTGAAGCCAAACACCATCATCAATTAAATCCAGAGCTTAAAATCAACCACGGACCAAAAAAGAATTAAAGGCAAGATGGTGTAAGGATTATAGGTACCCTCGATGGGAAAATCGACGATCCCATACTGCAAGATTCGGCGGTACCTTACCCTGTCACGAGCTCTAAGCTCACTCAGCTCAACTCTCTGGTCCACACGAAGGCGCTTTTCGAGCTTCAGGCTCTTTGAAATCCACAAAACACCACCGCCGGCAAGAAGACGGTGCCCAAAACCAATTCCAGCATGACGAAACGCCAACATTTCCTTTTGATTTGCTTCTCCCGACAACAGCAATAAAACAAACGGTTCTTAAATTGTAAACCCATACAATTCAGAGGCGAAGTTGGAGGTCTGTGTCTTTCTATACCACTGAAAGTTCAGGAAGAGAAGAAAAGAGTGTGCGTGAGAAAGAAAGCAAGAAGAGAGAATAAAAAAGACGTTCCACGAAACCACCACAACGTTCACCAACAGAGGATTCAAAATCAGATTAGGTTGCTCTGTAAAATGTAAATATATATGTTTTCTTCCTTACTTCCACATTCTAAGTTCTAACCTCTAAATTACGATGAATGCGTACAACGCACTCCCACCACACTGGTTTCGGGTCTGGATGGTAACAGCCCGTGGGCCCCCAGTTCACCGGCCTAGATGGCCGAATGTATCCATTTTATCCAATTTTTAAGATACACGAAATCATTCCTTTCTTCGAATCCAACGGTTGATATTCTCAATGATGGGCTATCGAATTCACATCTGCGCACCCACAAGGGGACGCCCCACAACGTCCTACGGCACATCCCCTCCGTGTACGCGGAGATGTGCGAGACGTTGTGGGGCGCAGATCTGAACTCGTAACCGTAAAAAAATACGAATTCAAATCTTCGCCCCATAGACTTCCACCCTACCAACGTCCCACACAATGGGAGTGCGCCATTTGTTCAGCCGGATGGTTGAGTTCTTCCCGCGTGTAGGCTAGCTCGTCCCGTTAGTCCCGAAATGAGCCCCAACTTCGGCTTAGAACCCTCTGGCCCTTGAGATCGGCTTCGATCAGTGTATGGCCCGTTTGATCGAGAACATCTCCATACTTGTATGTTTTATTTTATGAGAAGATATTACCAATGCAATATGATGATTGTTTGAATTGGCTTTGCACTGACTGAATATGCGCCCTCGAGTTCAAATGTGCGCCCCACAGCCGGACGCTCCACAAACACCCCACATAATCGGAAGGTGCCAAGTGTCAGCACGTGTGAAGCTAACAGGACGGACGTTAGCTCCAAATTCCCGCTACTCTCAACTCTTGATCTAGCCTCATCTCTTAATCCTTGCACTCCTCCATCCGAACTAATGGCGAGAACTCCGTCAAAGATGACCACTCCGACAAATACACCAGATGTACTCCCCGTCCCTCTCTAGCATCCTTTACATGTTTTGCTAAGTTATTTTTTATCCTTTTTTTTTCAATACAAAACACAGAAGGGAAGGGAGATCACCGACGACCACCCGACCATTATACAGGTTCAGTTTTTCCCTATTCACTCTCATTTATTTATTTTTATTGCATTAAAACTTGGATTTTCTAATAAAAATAGAAAAAGTGAATTCTATGTAAAAACACCAACATTCAAAATTAAGAATATCCATATTCAATGAACACCTCAAATTTTGTTCTTTGACGCTCACCTACATTGTCAATGGAACCAGAGCCCGGCGAGAGAACTCTCACTAGGGAACACCAGATCATTTTTCCTCCGGAGCAAGCGCTTCCCCGAGGATTACAGCATGCGAATGCGAGATCTTCCCGTCGCTGGATAGTAGAAGTGTAGAACCGCCAAGCTATTCGATTAGAGCTTGGTTTTATTTCAGCCCTTCTCTTATACAAAAGGAGTAGTGAGGCTTCCCGGGATTACTTGGCAATTTAATTTAAAATAGAATTTCCACCCCTTTCCAAAGCTTGAAGATGAAAGAGAGGCATGCAATCATTATTCATTAATGGCATTCACCCAGTTCTAGGGTTTGGCTCATAACTCCCAAATTCAATTTTTTCACTTTTTCTTTCTTTTTAATTTAAAAAATTTATTATAAAGACATAACAAGCCATTTAATTTCCCCACATGTGAGCCAAGTGCCCATCTCAAGTATGATGTGTTCCTATACGATTCAAAGTGCAATCCAACACACACCAAAGGAGACTCTCCACCTCTCATTAACTGCTGTTTAACATTTCAAATAGAGTTGTTTAGAATTTGTTAATCTTTATTAATCTTGGGTCAGACTTGGGCTTGGGCGTATTGAGCTTTATAACCCAATTTCCAAGTAGAACATATTGATAATATGTAGATATATATATCACAAATTATTGGCACGGGCTCAAATTTGGTCACGCTAAGCTTGAACTACTTGAGGACCCATGAGTATAACTCTTAAATTTTATAATTCTTAATTTAAAAAATACTATTGTTATTAACAGTAATATTATTAATTAATAAAACTAATATTATTAATTATTAAAAATAGTAATAAAATAATTAATTTAAATACTCGTGAAAGTGATTATTAATTTTTAAATTTTAATATTAATAAAATAATCAATTATTATTGGTAATTGATTAATTTGTTGGTTATGTATCTCTAATATTAATTACTAAAAACAGTAATATATTTTGGTAATTTTTCTTTAATGATGAATATATAAATAATAAATTTTTAATTAAGTTTTGGGAGTTTTTAATTAATCTTGATATTAAAATACTTAATTTAATTCTTAATAAAAATAATTATTAAATTTCAAATTTTAACATTAATAAAATAATTGTGTATTACTGCTAATTAATTAATTTGTTGGTAATATATCACTAATTAATTAATTATGAATTATTAATATATCACTAATATTAATCACAAAAAAATAATATATTTTGGTAGTTTTTAATTCATCATGGATATGAATAATATATTTTAAGTGAATTTTGGTATTTTTTAGTTAACCTTGAAAATAATTAATTAAATTTGGTATGAGTTATAATAAATTAAAATGAAATTATTAATTATAAACAATAGGGAATATACCATTCAATGTAAATGGGTGGTAACCAGGTCAGATAAATGAAAACCAAACCATACCCTATCCAATAAACCACATCACTTTAGTTAAATGGATCGGATAGAGAGAGAGAGAGAGAGACGTGTCTTAGTTTTTTTTTGGGTAAAAGACTTAAACCTCCCCTTAATTTTAAAATAAATACTAATACCTCCCTTCTAATTTCTAATAGGATTTCAACCTCCCTTGTCAGAACAAGATTCCATTAAATTTAATAGAAACAATAAAAAGACTCTTTTATCCTTCATTATTCTTTAAATTTAAAAATCCGCCCAAACAAGCAAATAAAGAATTACCACTACTTTTTTTGTAGAATGATAAAGTTAAAACATTAAAATATGAAGGAAATTACATCAAGAGGAACTAAATTCAAGACAAAACCTTTACTCACTATTAGTTGATTGTATCATAACTAGACTTGTTCATGGGCCGGGCTTTGTATATGTATCAACAGAATACACTCAGGCCTGAGCCTGAGCTCGGCCCGACCATTGGGCTTAAGTTTTGAGCCCGATCCTGGCCCTCGTATAAAGCTTGAAGCCTGAGCCCAACCCAGCCAGAAATTTGAAAACAGAAAAATATTTCTTTTTTATTCAATAAAAAAGTGTTTATTTATATTAAAAACCTTCGAAACTCAAAAATAATAAACATTTCACTATTACTTGGAAAAATGAGAAGAATAACAAAGAAAAAATATTGTATATATATTATTAAATAAAATATATTTTTATTATTTAATATATAATATCAAGTCGGGCTCGGGCTTAAACTGGTCTTTTTTGAGAAAGCCCGGACCCGAACCCACGGACCTAAAATTATGACCAAGCCCAACTTAATAATGGATCAGGCCAGACCGTCGGGCTACCTGACCCATGAACAGGTCTAATTATGATTATTATGATGAAGCAGTAGTTGCATAAAAATAATGAAACGCTAAACTGAGTAATAAGTGATTTAGAATCAACAAAAAGGACAATTGGTTCACGAATATGAATATTCCAACTTTTCCGTATGAACCTAATAACAATATGATTTTTTCTAGTCAATAGAATGTGTTTGTCTATAAACTTCTGCACACTTTGAAGAGTTTTATACACTGCATACACCACAACTACTACTACATCGATCAACAATAACAGGATTCACCCAACCTCCAAAAACTTCATCTAACAACCAACGATCACACATGCAGTCATATTCCCCTTTCAATATTGAACCATCATAGTAAACTATATTATATCATTGACTTATCTGTGGATTGATAACTGTATCCTTATCCATCACTCTGATAATCTGATTTTATCACCCTCATGATGTTTCTGTACAACCATGGGACAAGACCGTCATTTTTAAGCCAGTTCACCATCACTTTTGAATCACCTTCCACTGCCAATTTTCTATAGTTGAGAGACCTTGCCAGCCTCAAACTGTGTAGTACGGTAGTTTATTATGCCCTTGCTTTTCCTTGGCCTGTAGGACCTGATTACCAGAATGCAAGGCAGTGAAGTGGGGGGGGGGGCAGCTTATGGGGTAGAAGTTGAGGTAAGATATTTACTAAAATATGTAAGATGACTGTTCCATGTTTCTTCCCAAACAGGAGTACAGGACTTTATTGAAATCTATACTACCTATAAAAGAGAAAATTCCCCTTTTTTTCTGGAATTTTCATTGGACGTTTTCTACTCCTCTTGTCTAAGCACACAGCGGGCATAAAGAGGGCATATATGTCCTTTACTCTCACTTCAGAAACTGCCCACTCACAACTGTTCAGAAACTACCCACTTATAAGTTATAACTGTTTAGAAACTGCCCATGAATTATAAATAGTTTTGTCTTAGAGAAATTGCCATGTGTGAATGCACGCACACGTTTACTAGTATGTATAAGAACCAGCTCAGACTTTTCCTATTTTACTTTTATAATGTGTCTAAGCAAGGGATATTAGGGTGTCAACAATACAAATCTTCTTCCTCCATTTTCTAAGACCATTTCTTCTGTAAAAGAACAGCTATTACATCTTTTTTCTTTTGATAAATGATGAAGTTTTATTAAGAAAGAGAAGGAATTACATCAAAGTTTTACAAGACAATCATCCAAATAGGGATGCAAGGTGCGACATTATGTAATTCTCCCTTTAGAAGTGCAACATTTTAGGAGGTTGCCTCTATTTGGATATCTTTGAGTGATTCCTAAAGATATTTCTATGCTATTACAGGAGTGGCCAGTTAGAGATTTCACTAGAAGAGGTAAAATATTATAGTTTCCTCTCTAGCCGAGGGAAGGAAGATGCTAGATCCTAGGTGGTGGTTAAGATGATTGGCAAATAGGAAGGATGCTATATAGATGGGGATCAAGTTAAAGGAATTTATAAGGCTAAATTATCATTCGTTTTTAAAAGAAATGGAGAAGAAAATCTTGTAGGGTTATCCTTTTTGTGCATAACATCTGAGCTTTAAGTGTATACTCTTATGATTCTCATCCTGTGACAATTGTATGTCTTTTGTTGACTATGCTGACTATTAATTTCACGTTGTCAGTCTGAATAGGTCTTATTTTAATTTTTTTTTGTGCAAGGGAGAGAGAGTGGAAATGGAAGTGATAAATATAACCAAATAGTAAATTTATTGACATAGAACTTCTATGCTGTTTGTTGTGTGAATGATTGAGTTTTCTAAAAAAACATAACATGATTTTTTTTTTCTTTTTATGCATGTAAAAAAAATTCTATAGACAAAGTCTGATACTTTATAAGATTTTTTTTTCCATTTATTTTCTCACTGATTAATTATTGTTCTTGATAGTATTTTATGGGTAATTTGTGAAAAGTTCACTTTGAAGATTCAACTTTATCATAACCTGTAATTTGCTTTGTCTTTCTGCATTCTCCCAGGTGGAAAACAATCCATATGATCCTAGTTTAATGGTTTTCATGGACTATAGAGATTACACAAAACCGGCAGTTCAATGCTTGGAAGCAGAATATCCAACATGTCTTTATGTCATGCCCATGTCACCAACAAGAGTTTTCTTTGAGGTTTATTGGATTTAATACAGTTTTGGGTTTCAAAATATATTTTATTTTTATGTTAGTTCAATAACATTTTAAGATGCTTAGAAAATTTTTAATTGCAGGAGACTTGTTTGGCCTCAAGAGATGCCATGCCCTTTGATCTGTTGAAGAAAAAATTGATGTCAAGGTTGGATAACATGGGTGTTCGAATAATAAAAACTTATGAAGAGGTAATACTTTAGATGGGATTACAATATCTCTTTGACTGGCTACAATGAAGCTTGACATTTCTATCACTACATTAGAGTATTGGACAATCTACTTGCAGTGTCTCAGATGAGAAAGTCTCATAGGTGAGCCTGACCATATTCCGGGGCAGAGCCTGTGTGTGTGTGTGTTGGGGGGGGGGGGACCTATGAAGTTGATAGGTACTCATGTTCTACCATAGGACCCTTCAAAATTTTAACTTTTAAGAAAATTATGATATAGCAATCATAAAGTTTTTCAAAGTAGATACCCAATATTGATTTTATTATGACCTTATTGTTGAAGTTATAATTATGATTGTAATGCTGTTTTTTTTAATAAGTAAACAAAGTATTTATTGAATCTCAATGAGAATAGGCATTATAAGCATCCCACAGAGAGGCACAAGGTGTTGCCTTTCACACAGAAACTTTAATAGGATAGAAACAAAAATCAATTGCAATTGAGCCCAATACAAACTCTCCCTATTACCCTTGTTTAGCTTGCCCATCTGCCATAACATTAGCAGTTCTCTTAACCCAACAGATTTTCAAGTTCATATTTCTGGTTAGCCAATTAAACTTTTTCATCTCATCTCTAAAACACCAGATTATGGACTCTGGATCTTCAACCACCCTATCATCAATTTTGAGTCCCCTTCGATCTCCATATTTATTAGACCCATCTCACTTTCTATTTGTACCCCTCTCATAGCCGCAAGTAATTCTGCCCTGATGGAATCTCCCACTCCCACAAGACCAGAAAATAGTGCAATGATACTTCCTTCTTTGTTTGTCAGCACCCCTCTTATGCCTGAAGGGCCCAGATTTCCTTGACTACTCCCATCAAAGTTTAGTTTAACGTAGTCTTCAGCTGGGCGTTCCCAAAGAATCTTTTCTTTTACTTTTTGGAAGAACTTCTGGCCACTAACTCCCAATTTCTCTCTATATCATCAAAGGACCAAGATGAAAAAGAATTTGGGGTCCTAAGACAATGTATCACCCTCACCAAAACACAATCTTTTACTGCTTCTATGGATCTATCCTTTCTTGAGAAGATCCTATTATTTATTTCTTCCCACAGAGTACATACTATTGCTGCTCTACACTTCTCCACATAATTCTTCCCCTCCTTTTAGTCCAGACAAAGGTAGAAGGGTAGAAAAGCTTATCTACCCCTGTTGGCAAGGACCACTTGCAACCAAAGCAAAGAGAAAAGCCACTCCCAAATATCTACAACAAACAGGACAAGATATTAGTAAGTGGTAACAATTTTTTTCATTGGATTTACATAGAGTGAATCAGTTTGGGGATAAGCATAAGAAGGGTCTTCTTTTTTGTATCATGTCCATGGTGTTGATCTTCCTGTAGGACCTCCCAACAAAAGGCTCCAAATTTTGGTAGGAATAGGCCAACACCACACTTCCTTAATAAGAAAAGGCTGAGGAGGAGAAGACAAACAAAGAGACTTAACAAGAGAAGCACAAGAAAAAAGATCTTTTGGATGAGGAACCTAGATATGTCTATCTGGTTTGGTAGGATCCAAGCAAACATAATCAAGAAGTTGTAGTAACCCATTCAACTCTACCACTTCAGCATTCCTCAACCCTCTTCAGAAACCAAAATCACAATTATGATTTAAAAGAAGGATAGGATGAGCGATAAAGTCCGAAGCACACTTGTTTTTGTACAATGAAATTGAGTAAAGGGAAGGGAACAAATCTTTAAGAGTTGAAGAACCAACCCAAAGGTCCAAAACTTTACTGCCCCCCCCCAAAAAAAAAAAAAAAAAAAAAGAAAAGAAAAAAATTGACGAAATTGAGAAATTGGTGAAGAATCCTGTGAATTTCTTTCCATGGTGAAGTAAGAGTAGCCCGTTGAGAAACTCCTGCATCCCATACAGAGTTCATCCTGCCATGAATGCTAGCTATCACCTCATGCCAAAATCTGTCCATCTCCAATGGCCACCTCCAAATCAAGTTCCCTATTTTGGATCTTTAACCACTATTTCCCATCTCAGCAAGTGATCTTTTTTCTCATCCTCTGGTTCCCATAGGAAGTCCCTCATTACCTTCTCAATCTTCCTAGCCTCCTTCTGTGGAATCCTTAATGCTGACAAAAAATATAAGGGTAGGTTTGCCAGGGTTGATCTAATTAGAGTAATCCTCCCACCCAAGGATATGTAATTCTTCTTCCACACTGCTAGCCTTTTTGCACACTTTTCTAATATTGGAGAACAAAATCTACTCTCCTTGGGATTTGCACCTAAAGGAAGCCCCAGATAGGTCAAAGGCCGACTAGAGATGGAACACTCAAGCCTTTCCACAATAGCCTCTAATTCTCTATCCTCCAAATTAATCCCTGCAGTGCAGTTCTTTTCAAAATTGCCCAATCATCCTTTGTTCACTCCCTCCACAAGTATTAGATTATCATGAAGTTAGTAAGTTGACTATATTTCTAACTTCTTTTTTTATTATTTACTCTTCAAAAAAGTTATAAATATGGTCAACTTTAATATGACAAGATAATTATGGTTTAGTACCTAAAAAGAAGGTCATTGCAGTCCTTAATTTAAGGAAAGCACATGATCCAACCTCTTTATTCTCAGTTTTCTTCTAAAGTTTCAAGGAGGCATATAATCCTGCTTATTTATTTATTTATTATTATATTTATTAAAAATAAAATTTTATTTTCGGTGACTCTGATTCTAAATATTATCTCTCTCATGAAATAAATGTTTAAAAGGTAAAGATAAAGAAAACATGAAGAAAGAAACCCTATATTTTAATAAACCCAATATGATCCACTGATCTCTATTTGTGTCTTCTCTATCTCTATGTGTTTTGTGTTTAACTCTAAAAATTGCTATATTGCTCACTCCTATTATCAACATTTTTACATCATAGTGGTGAAGTCTTTATTTTTCCCAAGCTAAGTATAGAAGCTATTATGCTTGACACAACATATTCATCATGTGATGTTGTTGTGTTGATTTCAGTGACTTGCTTATTTACAGTGCCATTTTATTCATTTATAGTTTTTATCTTTTATATATGTCAATGATCTTATATTAAAATCATTATATATGTTGTGAATTGGGTTATGCCTGGTCCAGTTATGGACTTGTAGTACCAAAATCATATTTAAAGACATATAATTTGCTTGTCAGCATTGGACTGCTTGTCCTTTGTCCTACATTTCTCTCTGGAATGTATGGTTTTTTATTACTATCTACTTTTTTCATTTAATATTTTACCAAACCGGCCTCTTTTATGCATAAGAATGGCCACTTAGTGCAAAAATTGCCAAATGATAGGTCCTTGTCCAGTCTATCCCTCCCAAGACCCCAGATAGCCGGCACCAACATTGGCTAATGGCCCTTTGGTCTCTGTTACAGTTAGAGATTTTATAGGAAATCTTAAGATAGTCAATTGCAAATTGTGTTAGAATATCAAAGATTTGAAAGACTAGAAATTTGACAATTTTCTTTATTGTATTTATAGTTTTCAAACTCTAATTTATTGACATTTTGAAACTAGGATTATATTTTTAACTGATCATGCAATTAAAAAATTTAAAAACATTAAAACATAACTAATAGGTACTAATGGGCAGCTATACTCTTGATGGTTAAACACATTTTCCAAAAGCAGGTCAGCTAGGGAATTTTTCTAAATGACCCTATTACCTATTTCTGCCATGTGGTTGATAGGATTTATCCATTCGATAGGGAAACATCTAGTTCAGCCATTTATCACTTCCCTAGTCCATATCAGCCCTATTTCAATTGTATTGGTGTTCTTCATAAAGTTAAATAATCTGTTCAAAGTCTCAACATTTTAATTTAAGTATGGTGTCCAAATAAGGGCTTGTCTTGGCCACATAGTAAGTTTTTTAGCTGAAATGATTTAAGTGCTAAGGATATGTTACTGAGCAGAATGGAATGGCAAAGCAGGGTTCACATAGCCACCCCATATAGTTGGGACAAGGCTCAGATGATGATGATTATGGTGATGATAAACCTATGGTAACAACAGGAACATGTAGTAGCCCTTTTGAGCTCCCGAATACATTCCCATATTGAAGACTCCAGGGTCATTTAACCTGACTAGCAGACATGTTCGCTATGTATATGGAAAAAAAGGCTTGAACATCATTATTTTTTCTGGGCACTACCTGGAATGTAGATGTAACCATTGAGTCTTTTGTGTAGGAGTGGTCCTATATACCTGTTGGTGGATCATTACCACATACAGAGCAAAAGAAGCATTTGGTGCTGCAGCTAGCATGGTGCATCCAGCTACAGGTAGAAAACAATGACATTATCATTATCCACTTATTTTCCTAATTATTTGTATTAAATTGGTGCCCCTCTGTTTTACTTTTTCCAAACAGGCTATTCAGTTGTGAGATCTTTATCAGAGGCTCCAAAATATGCTTCTGTAATTGCAAATATGTTGAAGCAAGGAATAGATTCCAAGCATGTAATGACTCCTGATAAGAACATTGGAAATATTTCAATGCAAGGTACATATGTGGTTAATATCAACCCATGGTCATACTGATAAAAAGTCATTGTTTATTCTGTTAGGAATAACTGGTACTCCATTCGTCATCATGAAGGGCCATTAACCAATGCTGGTTTTCAATATCCAGGGTCTTTTACTGATAAATTTTTACCTGTAATTAAATAATTGCAAATATAATTCCTTATTGGTAAAAGTGTAATAATGAAGCAATTAAAAAGGTTGAAGATGCATGGTCTTATTTGGGCATACCTATGTCTAATGTATATGTTACTTCTGACAGAAAAAACCATTTATAGTTGATATAAACTGGAAAATATGACGAAACAAACATTAGATTAATTTTAAATTTTTATGAGGTAAGGTGGAATTTATTTAGATATATTATTATAAGTATATGTACAAGTGTGTATCTAAATGCAAGGTTCTTTTTTCATCTTCTGGACCTTTTAAAAACAATAAAACATTTTTTCAAACCCCAAAATTTACTCCTGGCGGAGGGTTGCCACTATTTATTTTATTAATCAGAAAAGGGGGGAGGGGATACATAAATACCCATACAATATGACCTGCATTTCAGAATTATGACAACAGAAATGCCTGGAGCTCATTAAATAAAAGCAAAAGAAAAAAACACTACACTTTCTAATATATATATATATATATATGTTTGAAACTGTTCTATCCAAGATTCAAAGTATTGATACGCACAAACTTGCATCTTGGGTAAAACAAAGGCGTGCAGCTCTTTTTTTTTTTTTTTATAATTTTACAGGGAGTCAGTCTTAGGCTTGACTACCCCCTAAAAATATAAAAAATCCAAAACCTTGAGTAGTTAGCATGTTGGGGTGTAATTGGAATGATATGATATGCCTGATACATAGCGGAATTTTGATCCTTGGTTTTGTTCTATTTTTTTGAGAAATTTTTAAGTTGGATATACTTACCTAGCATTGGAACTTCAAATTGAATATGAATTAAAGGCACTATTTTAAGTGTCAAATAAGTGGGCAAATGAGCAATCAACCAAAGTAATACAACCAGGTGGTAGGTGTTCAACACAATCATCATAAGTATATATTTCTCTCTCAAGAACAATGTTGCTTTCCCTGGGTAGTCTTCACCATTTGGTGCAGTATAACTGACATAAATTGTTCTACTACTGGATGCATGATGTAAAAATCTTCTTACTACATTTTCATTATCAGCTTGGAGTTCTCTTTGGCCACAAGAAAGGAAACGTCAGAGATCATTTTTTTTCTCTTTGGACTGGCATTAATTTTGCAATTGGATATTGAAGGCATCAGAACATTCTTTCACACTTTCTTCCGTTTACCTAATTGGTATGATCAAATCTCCAACTTTTTACTCTTACAATCATACAACATGTGTACATGATTGCATGCAGCAGTGTAATCTTCTATATAAGTTTGGATGCATGCACGGTGTAGTTTTATATGTGAGTCTACATTTGTGCAAAGACACGAGGACTTGGATTGAGAAACACACAGACATGAACTCTAGCATGGAAGTTCATGTTTCTCCGTAAGAAACAAATGACTTTTTTTCTTCTGGCAGACTAAATGACATTTAAATCTTGATCTATTCCATCTGCAAAACAAAATAATGGGACTTGGTAGTTGTTGAGGATATAATAAGGGAGGATAATTTTTCTTTTACAACTTGAAGTGTTAAAGTACTTCAGTTTTAACCCCCTCATGAACTATAAAACTTGTTTTGAGATGCTGATCAAGCAACTCAATTAATCAGATGAAAAAGAAAATATACAGAAGAAGTTAGTGCACAAGCACTCCTCATATAATCCTTCGTCTAACCCCATGGCTACTCCTCTCCAAACTGATGGGTTACCCAATACATATCCTTACAGACCTTTAGCACAAGTGGTTTGACCCCCCAGTACATCTCTTTTCTGCTAAACACCCTCACTGGCTTATCTGTCAAGGAATTTGCTGACCATTTTTCCTCTGAACACATCTAAAAATAGAATTCATGATGATTCCAAGTATCTAGCCTCCCTAATAGTGTATCTGTACTCTCTACTGCCGTGGTCCAGACTGTCTCCTTGCATCCATATAATTGCCAGCTGAGATTTTTTCTTCTCCTGAAAGTTGCTCTACCCTAGAGGGTGCCCAATATCAGCCCTTGAAATAATGATAGGGATTCAGCTCTTATCAGTCATTAGCCCATTAAAATTTCACCTTGACTCTTTAAAGGCTTCACCAATTCCTGAACTTCCTGAATTTCCTTTACTGCAACCATTTGAAATTCAGCTAAATGGCATTTTCAAAAGGACCAGGGCTTGAGGGGTACTGGAATGTCTTGCTGAAGAAGAAGATATATGCTGCCATCTTCTGATTATTTCATCTGTAGAGAATGCTTTGATTTGAACCCCCACCAGTTCTGAATAGACAGGCACCATTGATCATTCTATTTATGTCTCTGTTTGCTCCTTGCTAGGAAAAAAAAAACCTTGCATTTTCATTCCAAACTGTCCAAAAGACTGCTGTTCTGGTGCATCTCAATTTCTTTTGGAATAGGAAAATGATGGCCTTAATTAGCTGTCAATGTCCCTAGGGGCTGTTCACCTGAAAGACAAAGAAAAAGAAATGGCATGAGATACCAACTATAAATAGCATGAGATTAGCAAGAGAATTTGGAATTTATTTTGGATGCATTCTAGAGTCATAGTAGATAGTAGTTACATTTTAGTATAAAAGGAAGATTTCTAAACTTACTATAGAAGGGATTTAAATCTAATCCTGCTGGTTTAGTGCCCCTGATGAATTAATGGTTTTTATCAAGATTATGCCTGCAAATGTGATTAAAAACTACTCATGTAGTGTTGTGTAGCTAATACATGCATATGACAAAACATGACATGTAACCTTCTGTTGTGTTAATTGTAATACAGGTATAGACTAATTCTTTTTTATGAATAAGGTGAGAGAAGAAGAAAATAGAAGAAAAAAGAGAAGAGTACAAACTCTCTCTCTCTCTCTCTCTCTCTAATTAGAGAGATTCTTTGTATAATGTTAAAATTATCCAGAATTACAAGTAATTCCCCCAGTGAGGTTGATATCTCTCTTCCTTGGCTATATATTTTTATTCCTAAAATAACCCTTCCTCATAGAAACTCCAGTCAAGCTGGTACCAGCTAACAATACCCTAGAGATTTTCTTGAATAAGTCAATTTGAGGATTTCAACATGCTGGCACTAGCTCTTACACCACACCTGTAGGGATCCAATAAGCTTGATTGTACTCAGGGTGATACTTTCGGCTCCTCCCATGGCAAGACAAGTTTTCAATTAATTAGATGGTACTCGTGGTGGCTCAAATCTCATACAAATGCGGTACTCATGGAAGCCCATGGCTCTTAACTAAGACACAACTCTTTTTCTAGGCATATAAAATTACTCTAAAATTATCTAGAAGTTCTTAAAAAACATGTAATTCAAGAATAACAAAGCAAATGGCACAAGATCCCTATTTTTAGTAGAACAACATTACTATTTATAGTAAATCTGGACTTACTATTTATAATAATACTTCTAGTTACAATGGGGGTGAATGTATGGAGAAGATACCAGTTCAGTTGGCACTTGGAGTTTGGGATTTCTATGCTTAGCCAATTTGGGAAAACAGCTACTGCTGTGTTCCCTTGGAAACTTTTTCTTTCTTTCTTCCTTTTTTTTGTTGTTTTGACTGCATAATACACCTAATTTGAATCCTATATTTGACAATTGAGAATCATGGAAGAGACATGCAGTCTGAGCAAGAACCCATAGTAACAAAACGAAGCTGCTAATACAAAGGTCTGCAAAGTGAAACGGGGAACAATAATAGCTTATGAATATTAACTGCTTTCTTAACAAATGCTACAAGCTATCTGCAAATGAGCAAGTCCTCGTTGGTTTGCCTTTCTACTTATGGTAGAATGATAAATGGAGGTGTCTTTCTTGCAGGATGTGGCAGGGTTTTCTTGGTTCTACCCTTTCATCATCAGACCTCATAGTGTTTGCTTTTTATATGTTTGTTATGGCACCGAATAGCATGAGAATGTGCCTAATTAGACATCTTCTTTCTGATCCTACTGGATCAACTATGGTGAGAACTTTTATGACTTTATAATTTGAGTGCTGATGAGGGCGGATTTGGTCCTCTAATGACATTGTGACACATGGCACCTCAGAACAACTAGGTGACACCCGGAACCACTCAAGTAACAACTTCCCAAGTTGATGGTGTCCAACCTGGCGGCCTGGCCCAGCGCGACCTGGTGGCCTGGCCTGGCCCAGGCGTTGACCTGGCGACCTACGAGACATGCTCACCAACAAATTCGGCATGCATAACCCACGGCCCTTGGAGGTTGGCCCTCATTCCAAAAGATGGTCAATGTGCATGGCAGTTACCTCTGAGGATCTCGGATCAGTTAGACACGACCTCCCGGAGATCTCGGGGGCAGTATGTGAGCAAGGCCTATATAAAGGCACCAACCCCAATGACAGGGGGGGCAAGTAAGCAAGTAAGCAAATTCTAGCTGTCATACTTCGTGATTTTTAGCTTGCAGTCTACTATGAGAGTACTGACTTAAGCATTGGAGCGACCTTGCCGGGTTGGCCACCCCGGGTCCTCTGACATTTGGTTCCTTGCAGGTCTCTAAAGAGCAACGAAGCTCATCAATCCAACTCGTCACTAGGCAGCTCGACACCTCATAGTTAGCTCGTCACCAGGCAGCTCAACACCTCACAGGCAGCTCAGCACCTCACAGGCAGCTTGGCATCTCCCAGGCAGCTCGACACCTCATAGGCAGCTCGACACTATAGTCAGCTTGCCACCTAGCCTGCCCAGCTCAACTCAGCTTGGCAGCCAAAGTTTCCACTTCGGCTTGAGTCATCGACCACTTGGAAGCAAACCAAATGACGATGTACTTAGCACAAATAATTCACACTCCACCAAAAATCGATCCATCAAGTGCATTAAGTTTAAACACATATTTTGTTCTATCCTACTTTATTACTCTAACGTAGAAGTATGAATCATTTGAAGGTTGTGTATATAATACATTTCTTTGTATATTCTGAAATCTTATATTTTCAATTCATAATAATTGATAGGTATTTTTTCATCCAAAATTTCCATCTAGCTTACAGTTCCTGGTGTACCAATATAATCCAAATGGTCATCACCATCGATTCTAAATTGTTGTCACCTGCTTCATTCTGGAAATTCATCACTTGGTATGTAGGCTTGTATACCTCTTTGTTATCCCATTGGATAATTTCTCTCATTTTGTTCACTTCCCTTGCTACAGCTTTCTTGTCTGTTGATGCTCTCTTACGTGATCCCAGCCAATAACTAGAGCAGGCTGGATTATGGAAGAGATATTTTCCCTACCATCTCAGGAATGAGTGAAGATGCACTTGATGGATCATTTTGGGTGTTGTTAATACCAATACCATTTTGTTGTCAAATGGAGTAACTGTGAGTGGTTGAGTACAAAACCACAAGGCATCAGAAATAACCAAATGACAGCTTTGGAGCTAGGGGTGGCAATTGGGTGGATTGGGTTTCTAAACCGAAAACCCATTAATGATTCATTTAATAAAATTAAATTGATTGGGTTCAATTCAAACCTGTCTTGACTCAACCCAACCCGTCCAACCCATTAACCTTGTGACAACTTTAGTTTTATGAAAATGGCTTAAAGGTAAAAGCCAAGTCATTTTTTAACTCGGTTAGATATGGCTTAATAATAAGAATACTTGTCTTTTACACAAGTGTTCTTTGTTCAAATCACATCACTTGCACATAGTTTTTACGTAGAGAATTTAAGTGGAATTAATCATTTGGATTAATATTTAAAGCCCAGTTTGTATGTGTGCAAATACAAAGTTTAGAAATACCGTATACAAGGTTTTGAAGTGCATATTTCTATTTACACACTTCCCAAATTGAGCCTAATGAAAGCTGATGGTTGTGGTTAATGCTTTTGTATTTAAGTGGAAGGACAATGGGAATTTAACCATAGTTGAACCAGCCAATTAGACCTGTTAATGGTCTGAAACCCTACCGGACCAAATTATGGTTGAACCGACTAATCAGATTTGTTAGTGGTCCGAAAACTAATCGGACTGGAGTCTGGACTAGTTGATTCTATATATTGGTTGGTTGGATCGGTCCGAACTGGATTAGATGTTGAAGACAGGATGGGTTTCGAGCTAACAAGGGTCGCGCATGAGTTGAGAAGTCAATGCATTAATTATAAATTGAGAGTTAATTGCAGTAATTATGAGTTAATTCAATGACTTATTTGAATTTAAATAAAGTCCAAAGGATGTCAATGGGTCGGACAAAGCTTACGCACAATCCCATGGCACCGTATCTGTAAAACCAAAAATCAAGGAGGTCTGGGCTTCAGGAAAATTGAGGAATTCAACAAGGCTCTCTTCTCAAAACAGATATGAAACTCTTCACAGCCAAATCAGAATTCTGGGCCAAAATCATCAAGCAAAAGTATATCAAATCCAAGTCTATCTTCAAGCTAACAAAAAACCAAGGGACTCTTGGTGGTGGAAGCAAGTAGTAGTTTTATCAGACCAGCTGAAAGGGAATTTGTTTTGGTAACTAAAAGATGGAAAATCCGTTCACCCACTTGACCCTTGGAATCCATCCATACAAAAGGCACCCCAACACTCAAACCTAACCTCCAAGCCAACTACAAATAGAAAGGGTCAGTGAACCAAGGAACCAAGAAGGGCATTGGAACCCCGCCCCCCCCCCCACCACCACTACAAGAGCTATTTGAGGAAGAAACAATAAGCCACATCATACAACTGAACAGAATTCCATCCACAGACCCAGACAAACTCCTACGGAAGAGTTCAAGAAAAGCATTATACAGTGTCAAAACAGGCTACAAATTATTTATAGATCAGCTATCATCCTCCTCTGGACCACATAAGAACTGGAATCTGGAAAACAAAAGTGCCCTTCAGGTTTCAAATATTCATGTATAAGGCATGGTGGGGTGGAGTAAAAACCAGAGACACACTCCTTTTTTTCCAGGAAACATAAAGACTCTGCACTTTATGCGATGCTGCTATAGAATCATGGCTGCATCTCTTCTTTCAGTGTTTCTCTGTGAGGGCCATCTGGCTTACAACCCATAATGGAATGAACCCCGAGGAAGTAAATAACAAACAGCTGAATCAGTTCGTCACTGATAGGATAACAGAAAAGTTAAAAAACTTACCACCAAACCTCAAACAGAGGTATATTGCCAAAATTTTCATCATTTTCAGACTCATATGGGACATGTATAATGCAAAGATCCATCAACAAGACATACTTGATCTCATACATTTGATAGAGAAAGCTGATTCATACATAGAACCTAGAACCCAGAACCCATTGACAAACTCTGAACAAGCAGCAGACAATGCTTGGGGAGACTCTCAACAGAACACAGATATCTATATTTATGTGGATGGCTCATATGACCCAGCAAGGGCAACAGCAGGGACAGGTATTGTCTTACTAAATAATTATCGATCTATGATTTCAACAGAGATGCTTCAAGTCTTCAAGCTGAAGGGTGGGTAATAATCCATGGACTGCAAAAAGCATCTCAATGAAAATCAAATCTGCAACTCTTTTGTCTGATACCCAAAGTATTGTAAATAGTATCAATGGAAAAGTAGAATGCACCGACTGGCAAGTGATACACCACAAGGAAGCAGCCACTAACCTTTTGACTTTTTTTAATATTATATATATCAAGTATGTTTGTAGAACTCTTAATACAATTGCCCATGAGCATATAATGCCGGTAAATATAATATAGTTATCCAAAATGAGTATCTCAGCATGTAGAGAAGGTAATGCAGTTTTGTTCTTTTGAAAAAAAAAGTCCATTAAGGGCATTTGATAAAAAAAATGACAGAAATCGTGACTAATGTGTTGCATGTAGAAAAAATTTTGAATCCCATTAAATTAGGTAGGGATGCAAAAATTAGCATTTTATACACTGCTTTGGCCTTGGGCCTTCAGGCAAGGCCCATTCGAATTTTGAAAAAAATCTCAACCCTAGCCTACTCAAAGTGTACATTTGCACCCACAGTTATAGCTACAATAACTTATTCAAAGTGGATGTTAAAGTACTTATCATCCATCTTAAAGTACTTGTACCAAAACTGATTCTTTTTCCTGTAAGTATATCAACTACAAAAACAAGGAGGTGTATCAATACTCTGAACCTTGCTTGTGACCTCCAATGAAACAAACTTTCTTTTTGATAAAATATTGGAAGGGGCTACACAAGACGGGGGGGTAGCACGTCCCCACAAATCACTAGACACAATTACACTAAGATCATAAGGAAGAGCTCTTGGGTTGAAGCTTGAAGAGGCATCACCAAACGTTTGCACTTCATGGGCTAACTAGTCCGAGGACGACCTTGTTATCTTCTTGATTCCTTCTTAGTGTAATTCAAAGCGCAGAGAAGCCTCTCTTAGTCCTCTGTATTTGCATCATATACAAGTCCAGGGTCAAGCGCCTTGTTAAGATTGAGGTGAACCGCTCCCGTGGCTAGAGGACTGGTGGGTTGCTCGCCATCTAAGAATTCTGTGATGGGTTTGAGAGTGGTATTAGTGAATCTTCTGTGGTCATCATGGCAGATCGAATAGCCGTTGGACTCCATTCAGGATGGACTGCTTTCAGAAGTGCTGCCATTCCCACCACATGAGGACAAGCAACGGAGGTTCCGTACATGATGTTGAAGTTGCTAAACAATTTTGTTGATCCTTCGTTCACCATAGGACCTATTGGAGGTCAAGATGTAAAAGAACAAAGGAGCCGGGGGCTATGAGGTCAGGCTTTAGAACATGGGGGCAAATTGCAGATGATCCTCTGGAGCTGTAAAAAGCAACTTTGGGTGCTGGCTTTGTTCCAATACGTGTATTAGGAAATTCAAGAGTTGCTCTTGTATCATGGCTTTCATTCAGTACTTACTTCAGGATTGTTCCAGTACGTGTATCAGGATTGTTTGACCCACGAGAATGGCTGGAAATGAGAAGATAGCTCCAGATACCTACGTTATGAACTTTGGGGATTTTTAGATCAATGTTGTGATCACCTATAAATTTACTGTTATAGATAATCGTGCATTCACACACAACAGTCTTGTGACCAACGTTACACAAATCCTTCGCCTAAAAAGATGCACCAGAAATTGAAACACCATAGCCACTGTATTGCTTGATATCAATCTGCATGGAACAATCTCTGATGAACTGTTCATACTTAGCTGTCCTATGTTGATAAATTCATCCTTACCAGAAATTGTGGAGACATTTACAAACAATGAACCTGAAAAGTAAATGTACAACTTAATCAACATTCTTCATAGAAAACTTGAAGGACATGCATTGTCCGTTTAACTTACAGTCATAATTAGCCCATCCAATGCATTGATTAGCTAGATCATAGACAAAAAAATTTATGTCTTAGAACAACGTCTGCAGAGATAAAAAAGATATTAGTTTTCTTCTATTTAGTCAGGCTTACCAAAGCTTTAATAACTCATATACCAATTGAGGCCAATATACACGCAAGATTATTGGTATTGACAATGCATCTACATCATTCAAAATTTTTTGTTTCAGACAGCAGAACTGCTATGCAACAGTTTGACATTTCATTAAAATGAAAGGAAGCATTTCCAATGTCTTAAAGTAGAAAGGTTTTAGAGAAACTGAAACAATGTAGAAAGTCTACTGATGATTGAAAAAAATATAGGAAGTTTAATGATAAAACAATTACTTATGAAAAAAAAGATTACTGGAGAAGTCAAGAATTGGCAGAACTAACTAAACCTTAGAATGGACTTTCAGTCAAATTTGACCAATCATTGTGACTTGCACAATTGCATCTCGAATTACTTAAAATAGACAATAGTTGGGATGTCCCTGTAAACAATGTAGAGGGTGCACATATCTAAAAAGGTTATTATCCAATTGTGGCCCCTACACTACCTGGGGTATTGGGAGGGGTAAATTGGATAGTCTTAAGTCCTAACCTTTGGCATTTTCTTTTGCCCAAAGTGGTTGCTCTCACTTTCACAATACGAGGGTGCACATATTTTTCATATCCATAAATAGTATTCAGGGAACTTTTCAAGCAGTTCATTTTTATCCAACCCATGCCTAACACTTCATTGTGAAAAAAAGTTGTTTATTAGATATGGTTGTTGAATAACTTATGCCCAATTTTTGAATGTTTTGGCAGCTAAGCTTCTATGCAATGGATAAATATTGGAGATACATTTAAATGTTTTTCAAGTTAAAAACACATTTATGAAAATTTTCTTTGTTATTTGTCTTTATTGGACATGGTGTCATGACTTGATATATTGCAATGTATTTATGAGTTTCTGTACATACTACATAGATTACATTTGAAAACGAGTTTAATAATGACATTTCATTTAGCCAAGAAGGTGGAGAATTACCTACAAAACCACAAATCATGTAATACAAAATTAGAAAAAACAAAGAGTCATTTATACTTTACATTTGCACAGCCTCCAGGACCTAAAATTCAAGAAATCAATCGATAACACAAGAAGAGCTAGGGGGTAGACCAAAAGGGACATGGGTAGAAGTAGTAAGAAATGATTTAGGCACTAATAATTTAACAATGGATATGGCTTTAAATTGAATGGATTAGCGAATCAGGATTCATGTAGCCATCCTCGTATAGTTAGGATAAGACATGGCTGATAATGATGATGACATACTAGGGATGCTTGTTTATGAAGTTTCCTGGCTTGCTTGGCTTGCAAAGTTTAGGGCCGAGGTAGCCACATTTCTCCTAGCCCTGGCCCAGCCTAGACCCACAGTAAGCCTGCAAAAAATGCAGATCTATGATGCTTAGCTATATCGAATTGATACTAGTTGTAACCTCAGAATGAACTTTCAGCTTGCATCCGTTAATTGTAACCTTAGAATGAATGGACGTTCAGTCAAATTTTTATCCTGATATAATTGATGTGATTGCAGATTTGTAGATTTAGAATTGTCTTAAGAAATCTTGCAGCTTGTCTATGTTGTTTGGGCACACATTAGACTTCAATATCTTAGTAAATATTATTAAAATAATAAGATAATAATAATAATAAAAAGAATAATATATTAATAATAAAATATTATTACACTATTAACAATACTAGTAAAATAATAATAAAATAATAGTACTATAACAAATATCAATAAATTAATTATTAAATATTATAATAAAATATTAATGCAATATAATTAAATAATCATAAAATAATAATAAACATTAATAACTGAATAATAAAATATTATAAAAGTAATAATAAGATAACAATAATAAAATAAGAGTATATTAATAATTAAAATAATAATAAAACATTAGTAAAATATTCCTTAAAAAATAATACCATAATAAAACATTAATAAGTTAATAATAAAAAACAAACATATTAATTTATTAAATAATAAAATACTAACATATAATTTATTAAATAATAATAAATTAATTTTAAAATTAAAAACAAAAAATAATAGCATATTAATAAACTAATAAGAAAATAAGAATAAAATATAATAATTTTTTAATAAAACATTAGTAAAATATTCCTTAAAAAATAATACCGTAATAAAACATTAATAAGTTAATAATAAAAAACAAACATATTAATTTATTAAATAATAAAATACTAACATATAATTTATTATATAATAATAAATTAATTTTAAAACTATAAAAAAATAATAGCATATTAATAAACTAATAAGAAAATAAGAATAAAATATAATAATATAATAATATAATAATTTTTAATAAAATATTCATAAATTAATGAGAAATACTAAAATATTAATAATTAAAAACTAATAAAATAATAATAACAGGTAATAATAAAATAATAATTATATATTCATAAAATAATAATAATAATAATAATAAATACTAAGATATTGAAGTCTAATGTGTGTCAAACATCACAGACAAGTAGGATTTCTTAAGACAATTTTAAATCTATAGATCTGTAATCACATCAATTATATCGAGATAAAAATTTGACTAAAAGTCCATTCTAAGGTTACAATTAACGGATGCAAGCTGAAAGTCCATTATGAGGTTACAACTAATATCAACTTGATATAGCCAAGCATCACATATTTACATTTTTTGCAAGATTATTGTGGGTCTAAGCTAGGCCAGGCCTTAGAGAAATGTGGCTACCTCGGCCCAAAAATTTGTAGGCCAAGCAAGCCAAGCTGAAAGAATGGTAGGATCCATCCAATGGACGCCATAAAGGTTGTGGAATGGCTGGGCGAATTTCAAAAATTTCCTACCTTCTCCCAACTGGGAATCATATTCCCTAAATTTAGAATATATTATTCAAGGATCCTACTTGAACCATAATCAAACCAGATCTGTACCAAAAGGTAAATGGGAGGAATATACCTGATCCGGAGAAGCACTATCTCCCAAAGTTGGTGTTCACGCCCAAAGAACGCTCCAAGATCCGTTCCTGCTGAAGATGACACAGCTGTGGATGGAACAGAACCAGTAGGGTGCGTCCTACACACAGGATCCTTCACAAGAACCCTCTAGAAGAACTAAACACTGTAACCTTTTCAGTCTTTCTTGCAAGACTGATGTCAAGAACAGATTTCTTGACTTTCTTTTCTTGCAAAGATCCAATCTTGCAATGGCAGATGGCGGCGGCAGGAGGAGAGAACCAAAACCAAAAAGCTGAACTGCTTTTTTTTCTTTTCTGGAGAGTATGGGATCTAATCTAAAAAATCGCAGAAGGTATCCCTTGTGTATCCAAAGGATGGTTCGAAATCTTATGTATTTTCTTAGGGTTTCTCCTCTTTTCTTCTTGATTAAGAAACCTCCTAATCAGGAGTTATCCCAATCCAAATCAGTTTACTCCTGATCTTATCAGGAGGTTACCAGATTCAAATCTGATTTGAATTTGGTCTCCCAGAGTGGATAAGGTTAAAAGCCCCATCCTTTTCACTAACATTAATCTCAGATTCGCCCCATCTTTTGGGTGATCATATCAGCCCAGTTCAAAATGGGCTTTTGGCCCATTAAGTATTCAGTGTTTAATTAGTTTCCAATCTGCTGCCCAGTTGGGCTTCTTTGTATGGCGTGGGACCCAAGCATTGATCTACACACCAGCCACATGGGTTCGGCTCAGCCTTTAAAACAAGACCCAGCCGAATTCACTGAAAAGCTCAATGAACCCCTTGAGTCCATCGTATGGACCCTATGGGCCCAACACTTACATTAAGTGGTCCCTGGGCCAAGCCATCTTATAAAAACCCAGGGACTGTGGGTAGGTGCAAGATTAGCCCATCAGGTATTATCCTAAATGGTCTTACACTTAACCTCTCAGCCCTTAATGATCAAGCACTGCCCGACAAGAGAGGACCTCTCCCTCGGTTGTAAGGAACAGCGCCGCACCTCCCTCTCACATGGATCTCGGGAATTAAAACCATTTGCAAACATTTTTGAAACCGTACATATAATATAAGTATATTAATTTTGCAAAAAAAAATTCCAACGATTGAAATCAACTGCCGACAGTTTGGTTTCCATCAGAGAGAGTGCATTCCCGATCATTACCCTTTGTCCGACAAAGTGGCTGATTCTGTCACTATGACCACCCACTCAGATGAATTCTCAAACTGCCCCAACATACCCAGGTTTTGATCCCCGCTAAGGCTCTCACTGATTGGCATATCAAAGGCGGCCTGATTCAGCACCTAGTGAAGTGTCATAATCGAGTCTAGGGGTCAGGTGTAACTTTCCAGTTTTGCCCATCTATCTCCAAGGTCCAGGGCATGAAAGAAAAATATTTTCTTTAGCAACTTGAGGCCTGATAAGCTTGACAATCAAGTTTAGCAACTTGAGGCATGAAAGAAAAATATTTTCTCTATATCATGCTAATAGAAAATAACTCAAGTCTCTAGCATAATTGTTGGGATTGTGTCATATTTTTCAACTATTAGATCAGATTGTAATCTAATGGTTGGTGTGTTCCCTCCTTTAGGTTAAGGTGGGTTTTACATATAAAGGGTTTCTTTTATATGTAGGGTTTAAAAGTTTGGGTTTTTTTCTTGTTGGAGAAGAAATTAATAGAGGTTGGAGAGGTTATCTTGATGTAAGAGTAGATTCTTTTTTCTTCTAGTGTTCTTCTAGTTGAGAGAGGAAAGAAAGAAAGGGTGTGTAAAGGTTAAGGGTTGCAATCCACAATGTAGCGTGTACTGTTTTTCACTTTATTTCATAGTGAAAAATGGTTGTCATCTCTCCCATGGAAGTAGGAAGTAAGGCTGAACCATGTAAACCCTTTGTGTTCTTAGTGGTGTTTGTTTCTTGTGTTTGCCTAAATTTCATTTGTTTTTGTTGCTATTTTTTATCAGTATTTGTTTTGTTTTTGTTGCTATTGAATTCTCTTGGTTTCTATTTCATTCAAATGCTTTGTGGGTTTATCATGTAGGTGATCCCAAAAATAAATTCTGTTCCATCATACCTCAAATGTGTTCTTTAGGCTTCACTTGAGGCTTTATGCTCAACAAGTAAAGTATGGGAACAATGTGAACTAGGCCATGGCCCATTTAGCAATCCAAAAAGTCTATTCTATGTATTAAAAGTTCTAAAAGAACTAGCATTATGCAAGATTTTATTCTTGAACTTTAGTACTTGATTACGTAGTTGTCTCCTGTATGATGGCCTAAATTAGCTGTCAATGTCCCTAGGGGTTGTTTACCTAAAGAGACAAAGAAAAAGAAATGGTTTGAGATACCAAATATAAATAGCAGGAGATTAGCAAGAGAATTTGGAATTTATTTTGGATGCATTCTAGAGTCATGGTAGAAAGAGGCTACATTTTAGTATGAAAGGAAGATTTCTATACCTAATATTAGAAGGGATTTGAATTTAGTAATCCTACTGGTTTAGTGCCCCTGATGAATTAATGGTTTTTGTTGAAGATTAACTAGTTTTATGATGTTTTTCTGAGTACATGTTTTATGTTAGTCGTTAGATAGGAGGTGGGGACCACAATAGTTATGTGAGTCCAAATTTTATTATATTTTTTGAGTGTTATATATGTTGTTTTATGTTTTGTCGCCCTATAAGGGCATAGTTGTCTTTGTACTGTTCTATTATTTTAGTACAAATAATAAGTGAAGGGGGCGGCTAGATCATTGCTCTCTTTTCTTTCAACTTCTCTTCTTCTCTTCTTCTCCTTCTCTCTTCCTTCCCTCTTCAAGAAACTATTTTCTTTCATATTTTTTAATTCAGCAGATTTGGTATCAGAACATCAGCTAGGGTTAATTGAAGCATTCTCATGCAGCCCTAGATCAGCCGACTGCATGAAGTAGTAAAGGGCTAATTGATCTGCTATAGATTGCGCAGTTCTTGGAGTTTTTGGTGGGATCTAGGCATCAGGAAGGTGATATACTATTCGACATCAAAATCAGGAAGAACTGGAGTATGGGGAAGAGTTCCAGAAAAGTTGGACTCTTTGTTTTTTATCTGATCTTGGGCGCCCAGGTATTGTTAGTTTTCTTTTGATTTTCTGAAGAGGGCGGTTTGGTTTCTGAAATTTTCTAGGCCTCCTAGAGTGATCGATTCACTTTTCTCTCTGTTGGAAGGCATGGGGAAGAGAGAGATTTCCCTCCATGTAGGGTTTTCTTCTTCCGAAAGGGTTGGTTTCTGTGTGTGTGGTATTAAATTATTTTTTTAAGGTCTCTAATTTATTTTTTTTCTTACTATTGAACTGTTTGAAGTAAAATGGAGAATTGGAATACCGAAATGAAATCTACCGATACTGTGGGATTGGGTGTTGGAGGTAGTAGTGATATTTTTGGGTCTGGGATCATTACTACAGTAAAACTTGATGGTACAAATTATTTGAAGTGGGCACAATCAGCTAAGATGGCTATTGGTGCCTGTGGAAAATTAGGGTATCTCACTAGGGAAGAGAATAAACCTGATACAGACTCTTCCCGATGGGTGCAAGAGAATTACATGGTAATGTCTTGGCTGTGTAATTCTATGTTACCTCATATTGCAAAAAATTTTCTATGGGCTCATACTGTTAAGAAGATTTGGGATAGAGTGACCAAAACCTACTCTCAGAAGCAAAATGAAGCCAAAGCCTATCAATTAAGAAATCAGGTGATAAGTATGAAACAGGGAGAAAAACCTCTTGCTGTGTATTTCTCCATGCTGAAAACCCTATGGCAGGAAATAAATCACTTAGAAACTGTGGTATGGGAAAGTGTAAATGATGCAACAACTTATCACAAACTGGTAGAGAGGAATAGAGTTTTTGAGTTCTTGGCAAGGTTGAACCCTGAATTTGACATTGCTAGGCAACATATTCTTTCTAGGGAGGGTGTGCCACTCTCTCAGGCCTATGCTTTTGTCTCTAGAGAGGAGAGTACGAGCAATGTAATGCTGAGACAGCCTGGGATTGACTAGTCGGCTATGATTGGTACAACAAAACCAAAGCCGAATGGAGACAAGGGGAGTAGTGAGACTAGAAGGGAAGATAAGAAGGACTTGGTGTGTGATTATTGCAAGAAGCCTAAGCATACCAGGGACACTTGTTGGAAGCTTCATCCAAATCTTATGCCTGATTGGATAAGAAATAAGAAGGAAAATGCAAATGTAGCCACAACAGGAGACTCTTTAGCCCCTCTCTCCCAAACTGATTGGGAATCCATTGCAGTAGCAGTAGTGAGAACAGAATTGAAGAGGTTTGGACAACTTATGAGTAAGAAAGGTTCACCTAGCTCTAGCTTTCCAGATGGACAGTAGAATGCAGGAGCCAACTACACCACTTCCTTTGCACATACAGGTAGTTCATATGCAATTATGAATCTTGCATCCACTTCAGGTAAGGAGGGACCTCCCTGGATTATAGACTCAGGAGCATCTGAGCATATGACTAATGCCCCTACCATTTTTAGTTCCTATCAATGCTCTATTAGAGACAGTCTCTACAGCAGATGGTTCACATATGCCCATTGCCAGGAAGGGGACAGTTAGAGTGACCAATGATATAACTCTGTCCTCTGTTTTACATGTCCCTAGACTTTATACCAACCTACTATCTGTTAGTTCTTTGACAAAAAATTTGAATTGTTTTCTAACATTTCTTCTTGGTAATTGTGTTTTGCAGGATCTGGAGTCAAAGAAGATGATTGGGAGTGGTCGTGAGGTGAATGGAATCTACCTTCTAGATGAGATTCCGAGACATCAGGGCCATCATGTAAGCAGTAGTAGTAGTAGTGGGTCAGAGTCAGTAAACCAGATTATGCTTTGGCACAATCGCTTGGGACATCTTTCTTTTAATTCTTTGAAATGTCTTTTCCCAAAGTTGTTTGAGTCTGTTCAATTATCTACTTTGGAGTGTGAGAATTGTCAGTTAGGAAAGCATTGTAGACAGTCTTTTAAACCAAGTAATAAAAGAAGTACTTTTGCTTTTAATACTGTTCACATCTGATGTATGGGGGTCATATCAAATCCCTTCCATGGGAGAATTCCATTACTTTCTCTTGTTTGTGGATGATTATACATGACATTCTTGGATATATTTGATGAGATCATGTGATAAGGTTCCTAACTTAGTACGACAATTCCACCAGATTGTTCTCACACAATTTGGAGTGAGAACTAAGGTTTTTAGATCAGATAATGCCAGAGAGTACTTTGAGAAGGACCTAACCACGTATCTCTTAGAACATGGTGTAGTTCATCAAAGTAGTTGTGCATATACACTGCAACAGAATGGAGTTGTTGAGAGGAAAAACAGACACATTGTGGAGGTGGCAAGGAGTCTTATGGGGTGTGCTTCAGTTCCTATGCAGTTCTGGGGAGATGTAGTTCTTATAGCCGTACATATGATTAACCATGTTCCTTTACAGACTTTGGGGTTTAAGGTGCCATTTAACCTCCTTTTTCTAGATGGAGAGATATTTCATATACCTCTGAGGGTTTTTGGCTGTGTTTCTTTTGTTCACATTCTTGGCCCTCATCGCAAGAACTTGGATCCTAAGGCCAAGAAATGTATTTTTCTTGGGTATGCTCAGAACCAAAAGGGGTATTGCTATGACTCAGTGTCGAGGAGTAGATTTGTCACTATGGATGTTACCTTTTTTGAATCCACATCCTTCTTTTCGAGTGGTTCTCCTCAGGGGAGAGTTTTGGGGAGGAGAACTCACAATCTGTTCCTCTTCCTGTTTCTGTGGTGCCTCCATCAGTTCAGCCACCACCTGTACCATTAGTTCAGCCAGCATCAATTCAGCCACCACCTGCACCTCCAGTTTCATTACCTGAGACACTACGGGTAGCCTCACAGCAATATCAGCGCCGACAGATGATGGTTGACTCCAAACATCCTCGACCCACACCACTCTCTGTCAGTCCTTCTGAAACTCCAGATTCGGCAGATATAGTTCCAAGTATTCCTCTTGAGCCTGTTATGTTTTCTGATGATAATGTTTCTGTCCCTAACACCATTGTTGCAGTTGATCCCACTGACCTTGATCTTCTCATTGCACTTCATAAGGGGAAGAGAAAGTGTACAACCCACTGCATTTCACACCATCTTTCCTACAGTGCCTTATCACCCTCCTACCATGCTTTTTTTCCTTCCTTGGATTCTATGTCTATACCCAGGAATGTTACTGAGGCTCTCTCCAAACCTGAGTGGAAAACAGCCATGCAAGATGAGATGGGTGCTTTGGTCAAAAACCAAACTTGGGAAATAGTTGATCTCCCCCAAGACAAGGAGACAGTCGGATGTCGATGGGTATTCACAATGAAGTATAAGGTCAATGGCAAGACAGAGAGGTACAAGGCAAGGTTGGTAGCAAAAGGGTATACTCAGACTTATGGTGTTGACTATCTGGAAACCTTTGCACCAGTAGCTAAGATGAGTTCAGTTCGTATCATTTTATCTCTAGCAGCCACCTATTCATGGCCCTTGTTCCAGCTTGATGTCAAAAATGCTTTCCTCGATGGTGACTTACAAGAGGAGGTATATATGGACATTCCAGTAAGCTTTTTATGAAAATGTTGGGAAAGGAAAGGTGTGCAGACTCAGAAAATCTTTGTATAGACCACAATAGTCACATAGGGCTTGGTTTGATAGGTTTAGAGAGAAACTCATCTGTTTTGGATACACACAGACACGGTCTGATCACACCCTCTTTGTGAAGAGGAGAGATGTTTTGGTGTCAATTCTAATTGTGTATGTGGATGATATAGTGGTGACAGGAAATGATCTGGAGGAGATTGATGATCTCAAAAAATCATTGCAGTGAGAATTTGAGATCAAAGATCTTGGTGAGCTCAAATACTTCTTAGGGATTTAAGTTGCAAGATCCGAGCATGGGATCTTCATTTCACAGAGAAAGTATGTACTTGACCTACTACGAGAGATTGGGCAGCTGGGGACCAAACCAGCAGACACTCTTATTGATCTAAATCACAGAATTAATGGTGTGGATGGTGAATTGGTAAAGGATGTGGGGAGATATCAAAGAATGGTGGGCCGACTGCTGTATCTACTTATGACACGACCAGATATTTCTTATGCTATCAGTGTTGTGAGTCAGTACATGCATGCACCTCGGGTTCAACACTGGGAAGCTATTGAGAGAATACTTGCATATCTAAAAAACACCCTAGCAGAGGCATTCTTTTCTCAAATAATGAGAATCTAAAGCTAGAATCCTATACAGATGCAGATTGGACAGGATGCTTAGATGACAGGAGGTCTACATCAGGAGTGTGTACCTTTGTAGGTGAAAACTTGATCTCCTGGAAGAGTATGAAGCTAGCGATTGTGGCAAGGTCAAGTGCAGAGGCTGAGTATAGATCCATGGCTCATGGTGTCTCAGAACTTCTTTGGGTTAGATCTCTTTTGACTGAGATTGGGGTGTAAGCAGAGGAACCTATGATGTTATACTATGACAATCAAGCTGCAATCAATATTGCCCACAATCCAATTCAGCATGATAGGACAAAACACATTGAAGTTGATAGACACCTTATAAGAGAAAGGGTAACAACCAGATAAGTTTGTTTGCCTTATGTCTCTTAAGAGTTGCAGCTGGCTGATGTTCTCACTAAAGGGGTGGCAAGGAACAAGCTTGAACATGATCTACGCAAGTTGGGAATGTGTGACATTTACTCCCAACCTGAGGGGGAGTGTTGAAGATTAATTAGTTTTATAATGTTTTTCTAAGTAGATGTTTTATGTTAGTCGTTAGATAGGAGGTGGGGACCACAGTAGTTATGTGAGTCCAAATTTTATTATGTTTTTTGAGTGTTATATATGTTGTTTTATGTTTTGCCGCCCTATAAGGGCATAGTTGTCTTTGTCTTTGTACTGTTCTATTATTTTATTATAAATAATAAGTGAAGGGGGCAGCCAAATCTTTGCTCTCTTTTCTTTCAACTTCTCTTCTTCTCTTCTTCTCCTTCTCTCTTAAAGAAACTACTTTCTTTCATATTTTTTAATTCAACAGATTTCTATTGTTTTGAACAATATTATGCTTGCAGATGTGATTAAACACTACTCGTGTAGTGTTGTGTTCTCCAGCAGGTTCAGGTGGGCTATCCTACCATGGTGCACATTATCTATACTTAACGTGATTTGAATTCTTTAACCCTTCTTGTCTTCGAAAGTTCAGTATTAAGTGAAAACATCCTAGAGAGATTTCTTCTTTAACCTTTTTTTCCCTTTGAGGCTTTGATTGGTAAGAGATGGTTTATTCAAAGGAATAAAGATTGAATTATATATACAATGATGCCAGGTAAACCCCCCCCTTAGGTTGACTTCTGCCACGTCACCCTAACTTCCATTTAACTCTTAACTACATGGCTCCTTTTACATTACATGTTCCACAGAAGCCCCCAAAATAGATGTCCTCTGTTCACCCCTTGTTTTGCAATTTCATCTGCCAAATCATTGGCTTATCTGTTGATTGATAACTGTATCCCTATCCATCACTCTGATAATCTGATTTTATCACCCTCATGATGTTTCTGTACAACCATGGGACCAGTCTGTCATTTTTAAGCCAGCTCACCACCACTTTTGAATCTCCTTCCACTGCCAATTTTCTATAGTTGAGAAACCTTGCCAGCCTCAAACTGAGTAGTGCTGTAGTTTATTATGCCCTTGCTTTTCCTTGGCCTGTAGGACCTGATTACCTGAATGCAAGGCAGTGATCATCAAAGTGTAGTTTTATTGTATTCATATGAGGGAGCCTCCGTTGTGAAGGGACTATTTATCTGGCTGTTGAGGAGCCTACATTCTAATACCATCCAATTATGACGTCATCTAAAGAGAATAGACCAAAAAGCTTCACCATTTTACTTTCAGTGTGATGTTCTCAATGGTTTGCAGTTCTAGACCGAGCCTTTCCATTCAAGAGTCTGTTCTTTCTCTCTTCCTACATAGTCCTTAATACTGCTTTCCTTGTGCATCTCCAGATGATCTTCCCTCTTTTCCTTGGTAGATTGAAATAGAAAGAATAGAAAGCCCAGCAATTATGTTGGAGTCCACCAATACCTCAATAGAGCAAAGAACCATTCCCAAATTTCAATAACAAAGGACAGGAGATTAACAAGGGGAAAGTAGCTTCTCTGTTTACAAGAGACAAATTTGTGGAGATAGATACCTGCCTGGTCTTTTCCTCTGAAGACTTTTAGAGGTATTACTTTCAGGTGATGCACTTCCCAACAAAAGAGTTTGTTCCATCTTCAACTGTCATCCCATCTGTAAGATTTTTGCAGATAAATAATAACTTACCAAGAAATTCAGTTGTTCATAATAACGTGCATATGCTAGGGTATAACTAGTGGCCTAAGTACAGAAGAACCAGAAGAAAACTTTTTCTTTACGAGAAAAGGTAACTTGAATTCAAAATTTCAAACAGGGGAGGGATGTACAAGAAAGGGCCATGGATACACATAAAAGAACATGAACCAATCTAAAAAATTGGCATTGTATTTTTCTTTGCATTCTTGTTTTTTTTTTTCTTTTAGTAAAATTTTCTTTTTATAATAAAAAAGATGGCAATACACTATACAAATCCCTTCCCAACCCAGATGTAGCTAAGCTATCGGCAATCTGATTCAACTCCCTAGGGATCCATCTGAAAGTGCAGAACAAGAAGAAACAATTGATGACTATTTGTCTGTTAGATATAAATGTTCCAACCTTCTGCATACGTTTGGATCTGTTCTGTGCACACTAATTAGTGATGGTCAGCTGTCCATCCTATGCGTTATGGTTTTGGCCTATGCACAGGGGTCAAGTGGAGCTCTGGAGGCTTTAAGCCCTCCATACAGGAGTCCTGATGAAATAGCTGTCTATTGCTGATTCGTGCACTAAGCAGATCTCTTCTCTATATCTATTAAATTCTGAGTATATCCATGGTTTAGATTTTCTGGAGCATCTGTATGCATCCATCATATGCTTCTTAAAACTGATTTGCCAATACGCATGTTTACCGTTCCTTATAATGTTGATTTTTAGCATTTTGTTGTTTTTCCCATAGTGCACTGAGTTTGTAACCCATAATACAAATTTTTGTATGGAACATGGTTGCAAAGCTTCCTCCACACCAAGTTGATTTTTAGCATTTTGTTGTTTTTCCCATAGTGCACTAAGTAATTGTCTTATGATAGGGTAACATTGCATGATGGCTCAAGAAAGAAGGTGAGTAGGTTTCTCGTGGTGAAGTTCTCTGCCAAGTTGAAACTGTAGGCTTCTTTCTGCTGGTCTACAGTCCAAATTTGTAACTTAGTAAAATATGTGTTAAGGATGCAGAAAAATTAGAAAAACTAATAGCTCAAAACCAGGTTGCATTCATTAAGGGCAGGCAAGGTGTTGATAGTATCATCATAGCACAAGAGATGGCAAACAAAATGAAGAAACAGGGCAGAGGAAAAGGATGGGCCACGCTGAAGATAGACATGTTAAAGGCATATTATAGAATTCCAAGGGCTTTTTTAGCGAAAATGATGGAGAAAATGGGATGCCAAGAAAGATGGTGCAAAATGGTGAATTTTTGTATTCAAACACCAAGGTTCTTGATAAAAATAAATGGAACTCTAAAAGAATTTTTTTCAGGTATCTAAATGGAATAAGACAAGGTGATCCACTTTCACCTTACCTATTCATCATAGGGATGCAAGCACTGTCTAGTCTCTTCCTGAAAGCTGAAGATAATAAGGAGCTGCAAGGTATAAGATTATGTAGAAATGGTCCTTCAATACCACATCTGCTATTTGCAGATGACTGTTAGAATCTTTAAGAATGAACCAGATAAGTTAAAGAAGGTCAAAGAAATACTGGCAACGCTTGAATGCTGGTCAGGAGAAAGACAAAAGCAGGGGCACAGTTCAGTAGAGGAATACACAGAAGAAAGGAAAAAATACTCAAAATTTTCAGAATGAAACGCATGATGATTCAAGAAAAATATCTGGGAGCCAAGCTATGTTTCCAATGTAAACAAAACAATGACAATTGGAAAATTGTGGATAAAATAAACACTAGACTAGCTACTTGGAAGGCAAAATTGTTGTCACACGCAGGGAGAACTACACTGGTGAAAACAGTGTTACAAGCCTTACCCACCTACTTAATGTCCCACCCATTATTACAGAAAAAACAATTAAAGAAATAAAAATAATCTAGAAGAGGTTCGGAAGGGAAGAAATAAAAAACAATCAAGGAAGCATAGGCTTCAGGAAAATTGAGGAATAAAACAAGGCTCTCTTCTCAAAACAGATATGGAGACTCTTCACAGTCAAATCAGAACTCTGGGCAAAATCATAAAAAAAAAAGTATATCAAATCCAATCTATCTTCAAAGCTAACAAATAAACCAAGGGACTCTTGGTGGTGGAAGCAAGTAGTAGTTTTATTTGACCAGCTGAAAGGGAATCTGTTCTGGCCCCCTACTACAGCATCTATTTGAGGAAGAAACAATAAACCACATCATACAACTGAACAGAATTCCATCCACATACTCAGACAAACTCCTACGGAAGAGTTCAAGAAAAACCAACATACAGAGTCAAAACAGACTACAAATTCTTTATAGATCAGCAACCATCCTCCTCAGGACCACATGAGAACTGGAATCTCATCTGAAAAACAAAACTGCCCTTCAGGTTTCAAATATTCATGTGCTAGGAATGGTGGGGTTGAATGAAAACTAGAGACAAACTCCTTTTTCAATAGGAAACAGAAAAACTCTGCCCTTTATGTAATGCTGCTATATAATCATGGCAGTAAATAACAAACAGCTGAGTCAGTTCGCCACTGATTGGATAACAGCAAAGTTAAAAAACTTATCACCAAACATCAAACAGAGGTATACTGCCAAATTCTTCATCATTTTCAGAGTCATACGGGATATGTGTAATACAAAGGTCCACCAACAACACATACTTGATCTCACACAGCTGCTAGATAAAGCTGATTCATACATAGAACCTAGAACCCATTGACAACTCTGAACAAGCATCAGACAATGCCTGGGGAGACTCTCAACAGAACACAGATGTCTATATTTATGTGGATGGCTCATACGACCTAGCAAAGGGAACAGCGTGGACAGGTATTGTCTTACGAAATAATTATCAATATGTGAATTCAACAGATAGTCGAAGGATCAGAGCTGCTTCAAGTCTTCAAGCTGAATGGGTGGGTAGTAATTCATGGACTGGATAAAGCTCTCTCAATGAAAATAAAATCTGCAACTCTTTTGTCTGACGCCAAAGTATTGTAAATAGTATCGATGGAAAAGAAGGATGCACCGACTGGCAAACGTGGTTTCAAATGCCGCCAAATGTTGCTAATGTCGCCTGACATATGTTGATGTCGAGGCTCACCAACATGAAAATGGATGGTAATATAAAAATTACACTGTCAGTCGGCATTTCCTATATTTCGGAAATATCAACCAAATCGGTCCAAATAACAAAAAAAAAATACAGTTTTTCCTATTATGTCGACAGGATGTCGACTAATGTACATTAAAAATATAATATATTAGTATATTATATTAATATAATACAGTACATTAATATAGATTATTCCATTAATAATTTTTATTTAATATTTCAAAAAAATATTTATAAAAAAGAATTAACAAAATATACAAACAAAAGAACAAATTAATTACTTTATAATATAAAACATAAAATATTTTTCAAGTAATAAATTATTAACTAGTTAGTATCTTTTAAAATATTTATTAAAATCAGAAAATGTTTATTAAATTTTATAATAAATCATGTTCTACATTTAATAAAAAAAATCAGAATAAATTTAATAAATTTTATACTAAATCATAATTTATTATAAATTTAGTATTAAAAATCATAATAAATTCATTAAGTTTTATAAGAAATCAGAATTTATCATAATCTTAATACTACAAAGAGGAGAATCAGTTTATTAAATTTATAATAAAACATAATGTATTATAACTTTAATATTTAAAAAATCAGAATAAATGTATTTCTATTTACTAGTGTGAAATAAATATATTAGATTTTATAATAAATCAGAATGAAAAATAAGAAAAGAAAATATCAGATAACCTTGTAAAAACATCAAAATGCATAATAAATCTGTAAATCATCATTTACTAATTTGTTATTGATCTTAGTTTCTTAGCTTTATATAATGGTTGGGAATAAGATAATAGTCTAGAAATATGTATTAATGCTTCTTTTATCATTTTACAAAATATCTTTGCATATTTCCACAATGTCTCTAATTTTTACAATATTTCCCCTCGACATTTCCGACATGTGTCCTATATTTTGATAAGTGACATTTTCATTGACATCGACATTTTAAACTTTGCTGGCAAATGATACACCTCAAAGGAAGCGGCCACTAACCTTTTGACTTTTTTTTTGATACTATATATATCAAGTATGTTTCTAGAACTCTCAATACAATATAATATAGTTATACAAAATAAGGGCAGTAGTATATTAGCCTGTATTGAAGGTTTTACTTAAGTAATGCAGTTTTGCTCTTTTGAAAAAAAAAATGTCCGTAAAGGGCATTTGATAAAAAAATGATAGAAATTATGAGTAATGCATTGTATGTAGAGAAAATTTTGGATTCTATTAAATTAGGTAGGGGTGTAGCTCAGGTTTGTCCAATTAGCATTTTATACACTGCTTTGGCCTTGGGCCGTCAGGCTAGACCCATTCGAATTTTGAAAAAAATCTCAACCCAAGCCTACTCAAATTGATCATTTGTACCCGTAATTATAGGCAATAACCACTTTTTCAAAGTGGATGTTAAAGCCACATCATTCATTATTAAAAAAAATTCACCATAACAAGGAGGTGTGGCCTATGACCTTATCATCCAACGTAAAGTTTTTCCTGTAAATATATCAACAACTGAATAAAATATAAAAAGCACAGGGTTTAATTACCGATACACAGAGGTGTATCAATACTTTGAACCTTGCTTGCAACCTCTAATGATACACAAACAATTTTTTTTTGATAATATCGGAAGGGGCTACACAAGACGGGGGTAGCACATCCCAACAGATCATTACACACAATTACACTAAGATCATAAGGAAGAGCTCTTGGATTGAAGGCTGAAGAGGCATCACCAAACTTTTGCACTTCCTGGGCTAACTAGTCAGAAACAACCTTGTCATCTTCTTGGTTCCTTGTTAGTGTAATTCAGACCGCAGAGAAGCTTCTCGTAGTCCTCTGTATTTGCATCATATACAAGTCCAGGATCAAGCGACTTGTTAGGATTGAGGTGACCCGCTCTCCTGTGGCTAGAGGACTTGTGGATTGCTCGTCATCTAAGATTTCTGTGATGGGTTTGAGAGTGGTATCAAGTGAATCTTCTGTGGTCATCATGGCAGATAGAATGGCTATTGGGCTCCATTCAGGATGGACTGCTTTCAGAAGTGCTGCATTCCCACCATACGAGGACAAGCCATGGAGGTTCCGCATATGATGTTGAAGTTGCTAAACAACTTTGTTAGTCCTTCGCTCACCACAGGACTTACTGGAGATCAATGTTGTGGTCTCCTATAAATTTATTGTTATAGCTACTCTTGCATTCAGCCACAACAATCTTGTGACCAACATTACTAAAATCTTGCGTACAGTTTCATATGAAGACGAGGGATACTCGGGTCAGCAACGAACCTCCATACAAAGATGCACCTGCAATTGAAACACCATAGCCACTGTACTACTTGATATCAATCCACATGGAACAATCTCCGATGAGCTGCTCACACTTAGCTGTCCTGTGCTGATAAATTCATCGTAACAAGAAATTGTGGAGACATTTACAGACAATGAAGCTGAAAAGTAAATGTACATCAACATTCTACACTGAAAACTTGAAGGACTTGCATGGTCTGTTTAACTTATAGTCATAATTAGCCCATCCAGCGCATTGATTAGCTAGATCATAAACAAAAAAAAAAAAAATAACACTTAGAACAGGGTCTGCAAAGAAAAAAGTAAATATATATATATTAGTTTTCTTCTCTTTAGTCAGGCTTACCAACTTACAACTTTAATAACTCATATACCAACTCAGGCAAATATACACATAAGTTTACTGGTAAAGACATTGCATCCATATCATTCAAAATGTGGTTGCCGATGTCATGATTTTGTTTCAGACAGCATAACAGCCATGCAACAGTTTGAAAGGAAGCATTTCCAATGCCTTAAAGTAGAAAAGTTTTAGAGAATCTGAATCAATGTAATACGTCTGTTGAGGATTAAAAAAATGTACGAAGTTTAATGATAAAACAATTGCTGATGAGAAAGAAGATTGTTGAAGTCAGAGTTGGCAGAACTAGCTAAACCTCAGAATGGACTTTCTGTCAAATTTTTTATCTTAATATTTAACTATATTAGTTGGTGCAGGTTATCTTTTATCTCTATATAAAACAAGTAAGTTCTTATATATGTTAATAGTTGACATTGCTCTCATGGAATATATTCCATGGCATTGCAAGAACCAATTATTGTGATTTGCATAATTGCATCTCAAACTACTTAAAATAGACAATAGTTGGAATTTCCCTACAAACAATGTAGAGAGTGCACATATCTAAAAAGGCCATTATCCAATGGTGGCCCCTGCTACTTTGGCATTTTCTTTTGCACAAAGTGGCTGCTCTCACTCTCACAATATGAAAGTGCACATAGAGCATCCAAAAATAGTATTCAGGGAACTTTTAAGGTAGTTTACTTCTATCCACCCCATGCCTAACAGCTCATTATGAAAAGTTGTGTATTAGATACGGTTGTTACATACTTACACCCACTTTTTGAAGGTTTTGTCAATTAAGCTTTTATGCAGTTAATAAATAGTGGAGATACCATTAAATGTTTTCTACATTGCAAATACCTTTATGAAATTCTTCTTCGCTATATATCTCTCTATCGGATATGGTGTTATGCCCTAATGTATTAAAATATATTTAGGAGTTTATGTACATACTACACAGATTACAGTTGAAAATGAGTTTAATAATGACATTTCATGTAGCCAAGAAAGTGGAGAAATACCAATGAAACCACCAATCATGAAACAGGAAATTAGGAAAAACAAAAAGTCGGTTATATTTCACACTTACACAACCTCCAAGACCTAAAATTCAAGAGATCAATGACGGGCGACATAGGAAGAGAGCTAGGGATAGACCAAAAAGAACATGGATAGAAACAGTAAGAAATGATTTAGACACTAATAATTAAACAATGGATATGGCTTTAAATTGAATGGATTAGGGAAACGGGACTCATGTAGCCAACCTAATATAGTTAGGACAAGTCATGAATGATAATGATGATGACATATTAGGGATGGTTTCTTTATGACCTGACCGACTTGCCTGGCATGCAAATTTCCAGGCCCAAGTAGCCACATTTCTCCTAGGCCTAGCCCAACCCAGACCCGCATTAAACCTACAAGAAATGTGGATATGTGATGTTTCGTTAAAATACGATAATATTAGTTGTAACCTCATAATAGACTTTCAACCTTCAACCATTAATTGTGACCTCATAATGGACTTTCAATCAAATTTTTATCCTGATATTTTTTATGTGATTGTAGATCTGTAGTTAGAATTGCCTTGAGAACTCCTATAGCTTGTTTGTGATGTTTGGGCAAACATTGGAGTTCAATATCTTAGTATTTATAAAATATTATTAAATTAACAATAAGATAATAACAATAAATAAAATAATATACTAATAATAAAATGTTAATAAACTATTAATAAAATATTAGTAAAATAATAATAAAATAACATTACTATAATAAAATATTAAGACACTAATTACAAAAAAGATTTTAATTATTAAATATAATAATAAAATATTAATAAAATACTAATGCAATATAATTAAATATTATAAAAAGTAATAATTAGATAATAAAAACAATAATAAAATACAAGTTTATTAATAAATAAAATAATAAAAATAAAAATAAAATATTCATTAAATAATAATACTATAATAAAACATTAATAAATTAATAACAAAAAGAAAAGATATTAATTTAGTAAATAATAATCTTAATAATAATTCATTAGAAATAAAATGTTAATATATTATAATTAAAATAATAATAAAATACTAGCAAATTATTTATTAAATAATAATAAATTAATAAACAAAAATAATAGCATAACAATAAACTAATATGAAAATAAAAGTAAATATAATAAAATAATAATTTTTAAGAAAATTTTCATAAATTAATGATAAATACAAAGATACTAATTATTAAAAACTAATAAAATAATAATGACAATGTACTAAAAAATAATAATTATATATTCATAAAATAATAATGAATACTAAGATATTGAAGTCTAATGTGTGCCCAAATATCATAGACAAGTTATAAGATTTCTTAAGACAATTCTAAATCTACATATCTACAATCACATCAATTATATTAGCATAAAAATTTGATTGAAAGTCCATTCTAAGGTTACAATTAATGAATGAAGGTTGAAAGTCCATTTTGAGGTTACAACTAATATCAACATGATATAGCCAAACATCACAAATCTGCATTTTTTGTGCGCTTAATGTGGGTCTAGGCTAGAATAATAAATCCTGAGATGTAGGGGCCAAGTGACATTTTCTTTTTTTTGTGCTTGGGTTACAAACCCAGGTGATGTATATTTGGGCATTAGTGATTAGATTGATTATGGTTTATAGTCTAATTTTTCAATAATGAAAGATATGGGATTATTAAATTTTTTTGGTTTTCAAAAGGCAAGAAAGAAATGGAAGACTTTACATTTCTCCCCACTCCTATTGCATGTGCCTGCAACAATTAGTATTACATTGAAACCTATCTCTATAGATAGTTCTATCCCCATTTATAATGTGTGGACTTCGAAACTAACAACGTCCCCAAGGGGTCCGAGGATAAAGCAGGAGTTAGACCTGAATTTATAAACACAAGCCAATATCATATGCTTCTAGATTGACTAAGTTGCATCTATCAAGGTTTATAAACACAAGCCAATATCATATGCTTCTAGATTGACTAAGTTGCATCTATCAAGGTTTAACTTGGTAAAACTTTCTTCATGGAACCTCCTATCAAATGCACGCTAATCCCTCCAAGTAGAGATTTTTGCAACTAATGCCCAATTCCTCCCTATATCATTAATGAAAAATTGTGAAAACAAACCTGAGCCATTCATCAAATTTCTATTAAGAATACGATCACTGGCGGTAGCCAAATTTCTCTCATTGTTAGTGAGTGCAAGACTTTTATGAAGGAACCATCCAATTAAGCCTTATAGGTAACCAAATCTCTCTCCTTGTAAGTGAGTGCAAGAATTTCACGAAGAAACCATCCAATTAAGCCTTCTAGGTAGCCAAATCTCTCTCCTTTTTAATTCGTGCACGACTTTCATGAAGAAACCATCCAATTAAGCCTTGCATATAGAAAGCAATGGAACAAAAGTTACCAAACCCAAAAGGATTTAATATTAGCCACTTCTCGAAAGGGGCTAATATCATGGTGGATTTCAACCTTAAGCCTTTTATCACACCATCTGCAATTCTCCTCCAATCCCTTAATGTTTTTTTAGTAACCACTATGTACTTCCTCTCCCAATCAACAATGGCAACGTTGATGGTTAATTGGTTATCCTATCATCACTTTTAATATGTCTTAATGTCAATAATGCCCCCATCAAAACATCCTTTTCACCATCTTAAATCTATGCACCACCATCATGTTAGGCTACCTAAACTAAGAGGACTAAGCAATCCTCTCCCCGCCCCCTCCAAAGCAACTTATTCACTATTTCTTCCAATAGTTTTATCAAAACACCCAAAAAGTTGTGAATGATTTCAGAGAAATAAGTGAAAGTATATGATATTCTTGAAGAACTCAAAAAATAAATTATATTATTAGCCCTAGTTGTGAGAAAAACAGAGATATCGGAATTCTTGAAGAACTCAAAGAATAAGTTATATAATTAGCCCTACTTGTGAGAAAAACAAAGATGTCGACATTATTGAAGAACTCAAAAAATAAATTATATGATTAGCCCTAACTGTGAGAAAAATAGAGATATCGGCATTCTTGAAGAACTCAGAAAATAAATAATATGACTATCCCTAGCTGTAAAAGAGAGATGTTACTGAAACATATGTCTAGATTGAAGGAGAGAAGAAAAACATTGTTACCTTCCTGAAGTGTTTGAGTCGATTCAGATGTAGCAAACTTAACCAAACTAATGTGTAAAACTGTAAAGCTACCATTATCGGTAATTCTAATGATAAAGCACTTGGAGTCAAACTTTAGAAGAGAGGACTTTTATCTTGTGAATCTCTTTTTCTCTTTTTGCTAAATATTTGCCATCTTGTTTTAGTCTTATAAGAATCACTGTGTAACTTTCAAGTTAGAAAGGAGAAGGAAAGGAGACAATTTAATCTAAAGAAAACCCAGTTGACATAAAACCTAATTAAGAAAAGGGAATAGAATGATCTCATCGATTGTGTATATATATTTTTACATAGTATTATATTTATAGTAATTTCAAAAGTAAACCCATTTGAAACTAAATAACGGAGATCCAAATAAAAGAATAAGGCAGTGAACTATCATTATATTTCGTAGAGTTTTCAATTTCCTTAGAGATGGGAAAAAAAGAAAGGAACAAACAACTTATTGAGTCTTGAATGGAGACAATTCGTATACTTGGTCACAATTATCTTAACCATTATTACTGAATGCATTGGAATGAAAAATCCCTAGCAGTTGAAAGCAAGGAAAAGAAATCCAGAAAAGTAGGGAAGAGAGGCAGAGAAAGAAACTAATAAAAGGGAATAAATAAATATCTTCCCAGGTAGAGATGAAGAGAAACTCCCAAGCAAAGAACCAAAATGTCCAGACCTTCACTCGAACAAGTGAGTAAGAACTAGAAGATGCAGAGAGACGTAGAGCTTCATTCCAATGAACTGATAACGATGCAGGGAGACTTAAGTGATTACAGAGAATGAGAAAAAGATTGAAGACTTAAGAGAACGAGAGATGCTGGAAGATTTGAGCGATTAGAGAGTAGAGAAGAGATGGATACGAGAGAGAGAGAAGAAAACATTCGCAAGAGAGAAAGAGCATGGGTAGATTTTGTTAAACTTAATAAAGGGGCAATTTTGTCCTAAGAAAAGGATATACGAATTGTATCTCATACGGTATTCCCGCTGCTCTTTTTTTATATTTGTTAAAAAAAGTTGCCTTATTTTAGTTATTATATGAAGTATGTAACTTTAATTGCTATTAAAGCTGATAAGCGTATGGCCCCAATAACATATCCATAGGTTTTTAGCACAAGTGGTTCGACCCCCCAGTACATCCCATCACCCTCACTGGCTGATCTGTCAAGGAATTTGCTGACATGTTAACCTCTGAACACATCTAAAAATAGAATTCATGATGATTCCAAGTATCTAGCCTGCTTAATAATGTTTCTGTACTCCGTACTGCAATGGTCCAGACTGTCTCCTTGCATCCATATAATTACCAGCTGAGATTTTCCCTTCTCATGAAAATTGCTCTACCCTAGAGGGTACCCAATATCAGCCCTTGAAATTATGATAGGGATTCAGCTCTTATCAGTCATTAACCCATTGATATTTCACCTTGACTCTTTAAAGGTGTCACCAATTCCTGAACTTCATGAATTACCTTTACTACAGCTTAATGGCATTTTCGACAGGACCAAGACTTAAGGGCTACTGGAATGTCATTCTGAAGAAGAAGATATATGCTGCCACCTTCTGATAGAAAGAGGTTAGTGCTCCTGAATTTCTAGAGTCATGGTAGAAAGAGGTTACATTTTAGTATGAAAGGAAGATTTCTATACCTAATATAGAAGGGATTTGAATTTAGTAATCCTGCTGGTTTAGTGCCCTTGATGAATTAATGGTTTTAAACAAGATTATGTTTGAAGATGTGATTAAAAACTACTCGTGTAGTGTTGTGTTTTCCAGCAGGTTCAGGTGGGCTATCCTAGCATGGTTCACATTTTCAGCAGTAGGCATCCTTCGAAGAATCAAGACCATTAGGAGTTAGGACAATTTCCAAAACTACCAGAAAAAAAGGCAGGTTTTTTGCAAAGGAATAAAGGAGATTCATTGTTTTTTAAATCCAAGAAGAAAATTCCATGAATTCCTTGGGTTTTGGAATTCAGTTTTTCATCAAAGATTATATATATATATATAAAAGCATACAAAAGACATTTCTGGTCTTCCTTGTGTTTGATCTCAATAATAGAAGAAACTAAATGATTCATGTTTGGCTTTTGAATAAAAGAAACTAAATGACTCATGATGGGTTTTACCTCCTCCTTCTTGCATTCCTTATAAATATCAAATTGCTCTTGACATTTGCTCTTGTCTGAGTTAAATTCCTCCAGGCCTGCAAAGTTTTCTTCATGACTAATTATTTCCAAAAAGGAGAACTAAGGGTGAAGTATCAGGAATATTTAAAAATAAGAAACTATTCATTTGGTGTTTGCATTACCAAAAAGGAGATTCCAATGAATCACTTTCATTTTAAGTCCTTGAAGGAGGCATCTTTAGGGATGAGGAAGGTCATATAGTGGCTTTATTTTCATGTCTGATTGGAGTAGGGGACTCTCTAAGAGCTGAGGTCATGGCTGTCATGGAAGGTGTACAAAGGGCAACAATGATGAACTTCAAAAAACTAATCATTAAAGAAGATTCAAAATGGTGGAGTGGACGCAGAATGAAGAGGCATCTCTTTGGCAGTACATAAATTAATTAAAAAATTTAGATGACTGACTAGAGAGATGAAAGATTTCAGTGGGTACAAAGGTTAGCAAACAGCATGGAAAATGTATTAGTCAAACAAGGGGTGAAGAGAGATCAAATTTTCTGAGCACAATTGTAAGAAAAGATTGAAAGGGGAGATAAAAGATTTACCTCCCTAATGGGTGTATAACTGTATATATACTTGTGCATTAAATTCCTATTAATAAAATAGTTGGTTATTGGTAAAAAGAAAATAAAAATCCCTTTCCTTACCATCATTGGTTTGGATGGTGAAAACCCTTCTCTCTTTTGCTAGTGCTCCCCAACTTTTTTTGCATGAGCTAGCCCTTATTAGCTTGTTTGATTCTTAAATATTTCTTACTTGTTTTAAGACTAAGATGATAAGCTTGACAATCAAGTTTAGCAACTTGTCAAGTCTCAAGCATAAATGTTGGGATTGTGTCATATTTTTCAACCATTAAATCAGACTGTAATCTAATAGTTGGTGTGGTCCCTCCTTTAGGTTAAGTTGGGTTTTACATCTAAAGGATTTCTTTTATATGTAGGGTTTAGAAGTTTGGCTTTTTTCTTGTTGGAGAAGAAAAAAAATAGCGGTTGGAGAGGTGCTCTTGATGTAAGAGTAGATTCTTTTTTCTTCTAGTGTTGCTATTGAATTCTCTTGGTTGCTATTTCATTCAAATGCTTTGTGGTTTTATCATGTGGGTGAGCCCAACAATAAATTCTATTCCATCATACCTCAAATTTGTTGGTTAGGCTTCACTTGAGGCTTTATGCTCAACAAGTAGAGTATGGGAACAATGTGAACTAGGCCATGGTCCATTTAGCAATCCACAAAGTCTCCTGTATGTATTAAAAGTTCTAAAAGAACTGGCATTATGCAAGATTTCATTCTTGAACTTTAGTACTTGATTACATAGGCGTCTCCTGTATGATGGCCTAAATTATCTATCAATGTCCCTAGGGGCTGTTCACCTGAAAAGACGGAAAAAGAAATGGTCTGAGATACCAAATATAAATAGCAGGAGATTAGCAAGAGAATTTGGAATTTATTTTGGATGCATTCTAGAGTCATGGTAGAAAGATGTTAGATGTTAGTATGAAAGGAAGACATACCTAATATTAGAAGGGATTTGAATTTAGTAATCCTGCTGGTTTAGTGCCCCTGATGAATTAATGGTTTTTAACAAGATTATCCTTGCATATGTGATTAAAAACTACTCGTGTAGTGTTATGTTTCCCAGCAGGTTCAGGTGGGCTATCCTTCCATGGTGCACATTATATACAGTCCATTTGTAAGAGATGGTTTATTCAAAGGAATAAAGAATGAATTGTATATGCAATGATGCCAGGTAAACCCCTCCTTAGGTTGGCTTCTGCCAAGTCACCCTAACTTCCATTTAACTCTTAACTACATGGCTCCTTTTACATTACATGTTCCACAGAAGCCCCCAAAATAGATGTCCTCTGTTCACCCCTTGTTTTGCAATTTCATCTGCCAAATCATTGGCTTATCTGTTGATTGATAACTTTATACCTATTCATCACTCTGATAATCTGATTTTATCACCCTCATAATGTTTTTGTACTACCATGGGACCAGACCGTCATTTTCAAGCCAGCTCACCACCACTTTTGAATCTCCTTCCACTACCAAAATTCGATAGTTGAGAGACATTGCCAGCCTCAAACTGTGTAGCACTGTAATTTATTATGCCCTTGCATTTCCTTGGACTGTAGGACCTAATTACCAGCCACCTAATACCATCCAATTATTATGATACCATCAAAAGAGAATAGCTCTCAATTGTTTGCACTTCTAGACGGAGCCTTGCCATTCAAGAGTCTGTCCTTTTATCTCTTCCTCCATAGTCCATAATATTGCTCTCCTCGTGCATCCCCAGATGATCTTCCCTCTTTTCCTTGGTAGATTGAAACGGGAAGAATAGAAAGCCCAGCAATCCGATTCAACTCCCTAGGGATCCATCTGAAAGTGCAGAACCAGAAGAAACAATTGATGGCTATTTGTCTGCTAGATATAAATATTCCAACCTTAGGATATCTCAAGATAGTTTGGATATGTTTCTGTGCACACTAATTACAGATGGCTAGCTATCCATCCCATGCGTTATGGTTTTGGCCTGTGCACAGGTCAAGTGGAGCTCTGGAGGCTTTAAGCCCTCCATACAGGAGTCCAGATGAAACAGTTGTCTATTGCTGATTGGTGCACTCAACAGCAGATCTCTATATCTATTAAATTCTAAGTATATCCATGCTTTAGATTTTCTGGAGCATCTGTATGCGTCCATCATATGCTTCTTAAAATTGGTTTGCCAAAAATGCATGTTTTCCTTTCCTTATGATGTTGATTTTGTGTTTAGTTGTTTTTCCCAGAGTGCACTGAGTTTATAACCCATAATACTACTTTTTGTATGGAATGTGGTTGTAGAGCTTCCTCCACACCAAGAGATTTGAATGCCTTCTCTTTCTCTGCTACAATGTCAGAGGTATGCATGGGTTCAGTTTTGTTATGATGTTGACATTGAGACTGACAAAGGATCCTGTATTGTCATTACTAAATAATAATTGTATTATGATAGGGTAACATTGCATGATAGCTGAAGAAAGAAGGTAATACGGTTTCTCCTGGTGAAGAAAGAAAGTGGAGCTCTGGAGGCTTTAAGCTCTCCACACAGGAGTCCAGATGAAATAGCTGTCTATTGCTGATTGGTACACACAACAGACCTCATCTCTATAGCCATTAAATTCTCAGTATATCCGTTGTTTATATTTTCTGGAGCATCTGTATATCTATTATATCCAAGAGATGGGAATGCCTTCTCTCTCTCCTACAATGCAGAGGTATGCACAGGTTCAAGAGATTGGAATGCCTTCTCTCTCTCCTACAGTGCAGAGGTATGCACAGGTTCAATTTTGTTATGATGTGGACATTGAAACTGAAAAAGGATCCTGTATTGTCATTACTAAGTAATTGTCTTATGACAGGGTAGCATTGCACGATAGCTGAAGAAAGAAGGTGATGAGGTTTCTCATGGTGAAGACGTGACGTTCTTTGCTGAGTTAAAACTGTATGCTTCTTGGTGCTGGTCTTTGGTCCAAGTATGTAACTTTGTAAAATATGTGTTAAGGATGCAGCAAAAACTAGAAAAACTAATAGATCTAAAACAGGCTGCAGTCATTAAGGGCAGGCAAGGTGTTGATAGTATCATCATAGCACAAGAGATAGCAAACAAAATGAAGAAATAGTGCAGAGGATGGGCCATGCTGAAGATAGACATGTTAAAGGCATATAAGACAAGGTGATCCACTTTCACCATACCTCTTCATTATAGGGATGCAAGCACTGTCTAGCCTCTTCCAGAAAGCTGAAGACAATAAGGAACTGCACGGTATAAGATTATGTAGAAATGGTCCATTAATATCACATCTGCTACTTGCAGATGATTGTTATAATCTGTAAGGCTGAACCTGATCGGTTAAGGAAGGTCAAAGAAATACTGGCAACGTTTAAAAGTTGGTTGGGAGAAAAAATTAACTTGACAAAAACAGGGGCTCAGTTCGGTAGAGGAATACATATAAGAAAGGAAAAAATAGTCTTTCAGATTTCCCAGAATGAAACACACGAAGATTCAAGAAAAATATCTGGGAGCCACGTTATGTTTCCAAGGTAAACAAAACAATGACCATTGGGAAATTGTGTATAAAATGAACACTAGACTGGCTGGCTACTTGGAAGGCAAAATTGTTGTCACAAGCAGGGAGAACTACACCAGTGAAAACAGTGTTAGAAGCCTTACCCATCTACTTAATGTCCCACTCATTATTACAGAAAAAAACAATTAAAGAAATAGAAAGAATGCAGAAGAGGTTCTGATGGGAAGGAAACAACACAAACAAAGTTTACACACAATACCATGGTTCCATATTTGTAAAACCAAAATCAAGGTCTAGGCTTCAAGAAAATTGAGGATTCAACAAGGCTCTCTTCTCAAAACAGATATACAGACTCTTCACAGCCAAATCAGAACTCTGGGCCAAAATCATCAAACAAAAGTATATCAAATCCAAGTCTATCTTCAAGCTAAAAAAAACCCAAGACACTTTTGGTGGTGGAAGCAAGTAGTATTTTTAATGGACCAGCTGAAAGGGAATCCATTTTGGCAACTGAAAGATGGAAAAATCCATTCACCCACTTGACCCTTGGGTTCCATCCATAGTAAAGGCAACCCAACACTCAAATCTAACCTCCAAGGCCAACCGACTACATATAGAAAGGGTCAGTGAGCCAAGGAACCAAGAAGGGCATTAGAACATTCCCCTACTACAGCAGCTATTTGAGGAAGAAACAATAAACCACATAATAGAACTGAACAGAATTCCATGCACAGACCCAGACAAACTTCTATGGAAGTGTTCAGGAAAAGCAACAAACAGTGTCAAAACAGGCTACAAATTCTTTATACATCAGCTATCATCCTCCTCAGGACCACATGAGAACTGAAATCTCATCCAGAAAACAGAAGTGCTCTTCAGGTTTCAAATATTCGTGTGCAAGGCATGGTGGGGTGGACTGAAAACAAGAGACAAACTCCGTTTTTTACAGGAAACAGAAAAACTCTGCACTTTATGTAATGCTGCTATAGAATCATGGCAGCATCTCTTCTTTCAGTGTTTCTCTATGAGGGCCATCTACTTACAGCCCAAATTGGAATTAACCCCATGGAAGTAAATAACAAACAGCTGAGTCAGTTAGTCACTGATTGGATAACAGCATACTTGAAAAAACTTACCACCAAACCTCAAACAGAGGTATATTGCCAAATTTTTCATCATTTTCAGACTCATATTGGACATGCATAATGCAAAGATCCATCAACAACACAGAGAAAACCATGGTGGCTCGAAAACCATGTTTGGGCCTTCAGACCAGGACCATTCGAGTTTTGAAAAAAAATCTCAACCCAAGCCTACTCAAATTGAATATTTGCACCCATAGTTACAGGTACAATAACCTTTTCATAGTGGTTGCTAAAGCCACATCATTCATTATTAGAAAATTTTCACCAAAACAAGGAGGTGCGGCCTATGTCCTAATCATCCATCTTAAAGTAATTGTACCAGGACTAATTTTTTTCTTGTAAGTAAAGCAACAACAAAATAAAATATAAAAAGTGCAAGGTTTAGTTTACCGATACACAGGTGTATCAATACTTTGAACCTTGCTTGCGACCTCCAGTGAAACACAAACTTTTTTTTATTTTTCATAATATTGGAAGGGGCTACACAAGACAGGGGGTAGCACGTCCCCATAGATCACTAGATACAATTACACTACGATCATAAGGAAGAGCTCTTGGATTGAAGGTTGAAGAGGCATCACCAAACGTTTGCGCTTCACAGGCTAACTAGTCAGAGGACGACCTTGTTATCTTCTTGATTCCTTCTCAGTGTAATTCAGAACGTAGAGATGCATCTCGTAGTCCTCCGTATTTGCATCATATACAAGTCCAGGGGTCAAGCGCCTTTAGGATTGAGGTGACCCACTCCCGTGGCTAGAGGACTCGTGGGTTGCTAATCGTTTAAGAATTCTGTGATGGATTTGATAGTGGTATCGAGTGAATCTGCTGTGGTTGTCATGGCAGATTGAATGGCCACTGGGCTCCATTCAGGATGGACTGCTTACAGAAGTGCTGCCACTCCCACCACACGAGGACAAGCCATGGAGGTTCCGTATATGATGTTGAAGTTGCTAAACAACTTTGTTGATCCTTCGTTCACCACAGGACATACTGGAGATCAATGTTGTGATCTCCTAAAAATTTACTGTTATAGCTACACGTGCATTTGCACGCAACAATCTTGTGGCCAACATTACTTAAATCCTGCGTACGGTCGCCTCTGAAGACAAGGGGTAATCGGGTCAGAGATGAACCTCCATACAAAGATGCACCTGCAATTGAAACACCATAGCCATTGTACTGCTTGATATCAATCTGCAAGGAACAATCTGTCATGAACTGCTCACACTTAGTTGTCCAGTGTTGACAACTTCATCCTTACCAGAAATTGTGGAGATATTTACAGACAATGAACCTGAAAATTAAAATGTAAAACTTTATCAACATTATTCACAGAAAACTTGAAGGACTTGCATTGTCTGTTTAACTTACAGTCATAATTAGCCCATCCAATGGATTGATTTGCCAGATCATTAAAAAAAAAAGAAAATCTCTTAGAACAGGGTCTACCAAGAAATAAAAATGTTAGTTTTCTTCTCTTTAGTCAGGCTTAACAACTTACAACTTTAATAACTCATATACCAATTGAAGCAAAATATACACGCAAGATTACTGGTATTGACATTGCATCCACGTCATTCAAAATGGGGTTGCCAATACCATGATTTTCTTTCAGACAACAGAACTGCTATGCAACAATTTAACATTTCATAAAAATGAAAGCATTTCCAATGTCTTAAAATAAAAAGGTTTTAGAGAATCTAAAACAATGTAGGAAATCCATTGTTGATTAAAAAAATGAAGTTTAATGATAAAACAATTACTGATGAGAAAAAAGATTGTTGGAGAAGTCAGAGTTGGCAGAAGTAGCTAAACCTCACAATGGACTTTCAAATTTTTATCTTGATATAACTTGATTAGTTGTTGTGTATTATCTTTTATCTCGATATAAAATAAGGAAGTTCTTATATATGTAAACAGTTCACACCGCTCTAACGGACTATATTCTATGATATTGTAAGGACCAGCTATTGTGATTTGCATAATTGCATCTCAAACTACCTATGATAAACGATAGTTGGGACTTCCCTGTAAATAATGTAGAGAGTGCACATATATAAAAAGACCATTATCCAATGGTAGCCCCTACTACCATCTAGGGTTTTGGAAGAGGTAGATTGGATAGTCCTAACTCTTATCCTTTGGCATTCTCTTTTGCACAAAGTGGCTGCTCTCACTCTCACAATATGAGGGTACACATATTTTTCATCCAGAAATAGTATTCGGAGAACTTTTAAGCAGCTTACTTCTATCCAACCCATGCCTGACATTTCATTGTGAAAAGTTGTTTATTAAATATGGTTATTGCATAACTTGTGCCCACTTTCTGAATGTTTTGACAACTAAGCTTCTATGTAGTGGATAAAATAGTGGAGATACCTTGAAATGTTTGTTGCAAATGCACTTATGAAATTCTTCTTTATAATATCTCTCCATTGGATATGGTGTCATGCCCTGATTAATTTCAATGTATTTAGGAGTTTGTGTACACACTAAAAAGATTACATTTGAAAATGAGTTTATTAATGACATTTCATGTAGCCAAAAAAAGTGGAGAATTACCAACAAAACCACAAATCATGAAATACAAAATTAGGAAAAACAAAAACTCAATTATACTTCACATTTACATAGCCTCCAAGACCTAAAATCCAATAGATCAAGGATGGGTGACACAAGAAGAGCTAGGGTTAGACCAAAAAGGGCATGGGTACAAGTACTAAGAAATGATTTAGGCACTAATAATTTAATAATGGATATGACTTTGTATTGAATGGATTGACGAAACAAGATTCATGTAACCGACCTCAAATAGCTAGAATAAGGCATGAATGATAATGATGATGGCATATTAGGGATGATTGTATATGACTTGACTCGGCCAGCCTGCCTTGTAAATTTTTGGGCCTAGGTAGCCACATTTCTCCTAGGTGGCACAACCTTAACCCACATTAAGCCTGCAAAAAATGCAGATCGATGATGTTTTGCTATACTAGGATAAACTTGATATTAGTCGTAACCTAATGATGGACTTTCAGCCTTCAGCCATTAATTGTGAGCTCAAAATGGACTTTCAGTCAAATTTTTATCTCGATATAACTGATGTGATTGCAGATCTGTAGTTAGAATTGTCTTGAGAAATCCTACAACTTGTTTGTGATGTTTGGGCACACATTAGACTTCAATATCTTAGTTTTAATAAAATATTATTAAATTAATAATAGAATAATAATAATCATAATAAAATATTAATACATTATTAACAAAATAATGATAAAATAATAGTTCTATAACAAAATATTAGTAATTTAATAATAACAAGAAGATATTAATTATTAAATATAATAATAAAATATTAATGCAATATAATTAAAATAATCATAAAATAATAAAAAAGGATTAATAATTAAATAATAAAATATTATAAAACTAAAAATGTCATAATAATAATAATAAAGTATAAGAGTATATTAATAATTAAATAATAATAAAGCATTGGTAAAATATTTATTAACTAATAATAATATAGCAAAGTATTAATAAGTTAGCAATAAAAAAGCAAAGATACTAATTTATTGAATAATAATGATAAAATAACAATTAGGTACAAATAAAATGTTGATATGTTATAATTAAAGTAATAATAAAATACTAACATGTTATTTATTAAATAATGATAAATTAATGTTAAAATAATAAACAAAAATAATAGCACATTAATAATAAATGATAATAAAATAATAATTTTTAATAAAATATTCATAAATTCATTATAAATACTAAGATATTAATTATTAAAAACTAATAAAATAATAACAACAATGTACTAATAAAATGATTATATATTCATAAAATAATAATAAATACTAAGATATTAAAGTCTAATGTGTGCCCAAACATCACAAACAAGTTGTAGGGTTTCTCAAGACAATTCTAACTATAGATCTGCAATCACATCAGTTATATCGAGATAAAAATTTGACTGAAAGTCCATTTTGAGGTCACAATTAATGGCTGAAGGCTGAAAGCCATCATGAGGTTACAACTAATATCAAGTTTATCCTAGTATAGCAGAACATCACCGATCTGCATTTTTTTTAGGCTTAATGTGGGTTCAAGCTAGGTCGCACCTAGGAGAAATGTGGCTGCCTGGGCCCAGAAATTTGCAAGTCAGGCAGGCCGAGTCAGGTCATAAACAATCATCCCTAATATGCCATCATCATTATCATTCATGTCTTATTCTAGCTATTTGAGGTTGGCTACATGAATCTTGTTTCGTCAATCCATTCAATATAAAGCCATATCCACTACTAAATTATTAATGCCTAAACCATTTCTTAGTACTTGTACTCATGCCCTTTTTGGTCTAACCCTAACTTTTCTTGTGCCACCCACCCTTGATCTATTGGATTTTGGGTCTTGGAGGCTGTGCAAATGTGAAGTATAATTGAGTTTTTGTTTTTCCTAATTTGTATTTATGATTTGTGATTTTGTTGGTAATTCTCCACTTTTTTTGCTACATGAAATGTCATCAGTAAACTCATTTTCAAATGTAATCTGTTTAGTGTGTACACAAACTCCTAAATACATTGAAATAAATCAAGGCATGACACCATATCCAATAGAGAGATATAACAAAGAAGAAATACATAAGTGCATTTGCAATGTAAAAAACATTTCAAGGTATCATCACTATTTATCCACTGCATAAAAGCTTAGTTGTCAAAACATTCAGAAAGTGGGCACAAGTTATGCAACAACCATATTTAATAAACAACTTTTCACAATGAAGTGTCAGGCATGGGTTGGATAGAAATAAACTGCTTAAAAGTTCTCCGAATACTATTTCTAGATGAAAAATATGTGCACCCTCATATTGTGAGAGTGAGAGCAGCCACTTTGTGCAAAAGAGAATACCAATGGTTAAGAGTTAGGACTATCCAATCTACCTCTCCCAATACCCCAGATAGTAGTAGGGGCCACCATTAGATAATGGCCTTTTTAGATATGTGTACTCTCTACATTATTTATAGGGAAATCCCAACTATCATCTATCTCTAAGGTAGTTTGAGATGGCAATTATGCAAATCACAACAATTGGTCCTTACAATATCATAGAATATAGTCTATGAGGGCAATGTCTACAGGCCCTATGGTATAAGAAAAAGAGGACTTAGCCAAGAGGTGGGCGAAGTGGGGGGGAGGCTCGAATTCAAATGGGGCCACTTTAAGGATGTCGAACCGGACAAAAACAAATCGGGCCACCATACAGATAGTTTGGAAATAAGGAGGGGAAAGAGCTTGATCCAGAAACGGACAATTAAAAGACTAAGCTAAAATAGACTAAAGAGCAAGAACTCAAGAGCTCAGGAAGACGAATGGGTTTGGGTGGTTGCTCGTTTTGAAGGAGATAAGAAAGCAATTGTTTCTAAGAACACACTACAAGCACAGCTGAAGGCGTCAGAACTAGAATGCATGAGGTTAAAGAAGATACTGGCATATCTAGAAAGCCACCACTCATAGAAAACCATGTTATATCGGTCTCTAATCATGAGATACAAAACCAGGAAGGTGACTACACATAGAACCAAGACCAACGTCCAAAGTCGGTGACTGATGGGCTGGTGGTCTGAAGAAAGGTGAGCCCAAAAGGTGAGTCTAGTGCGGCAACAACTAGATAGAGGAATCTTGAGAGTTGAGAAGGCTCAACTTCGTTCCAGGAGACCCAAATAGAGGAAGAGGTACGAATTTCTGAAATCTCAATTCCTTTAGTCTCCACGTCGAAGGGAATCAATAAAGGGAGGAAGAGAAGAAGATGGGGTAAGGGGAAGAAGAAGAAGGAGTCGGGGAAGAAAAAGAAAGTTTTCTATAGAAGGGGGAGGGAAGAAGAACCAAGGAAAGTGTACAACAAAAAGAGAAGGTTGGAGGGAGGCAGCCTAGATATTGAAGAAGGAGAGTAGGGGGGAAAAGATAAGGAAGAGGAGCATGAGGATCAAAGAAAGGAGAGGGAGGAGCAAGGGAGAAGGGGTGAGAAGCCGGGTGGTTTGGAGAGTGCTCAAAAAGGTGTAGTAGAGATTGACAAACTCACTGAGAGGGAAGTATCGATAGGCAAGTCCCTGGGATATTTTTTCTAGGGGGAGAAGGAAGTTGCAAGAAGTGCCTTCGCACAATTTGAAAAGGACAAGAGGGAGGAGAAGGGTAAGACAAAGGAACTAAGTGGGTCGAACAAAGAGTGGGATGAGGAAGGGGGCAAAGAGGAATTGCTAGAAGAGGATATGTGAGAATTCAGAAAGAGTTGCTCTAAGGAGTGGAAGAGGGAAGGAAGGATGAGAGTACTGAGCTGGAACGTATGGGGCCTTGGGAAAAGTAATAGGAGGGTTGCCATGGACAGCATCCTAACAACTGATCATTTGAAGAGTAGAGGATTTTATATGGCAAACATTTGTGGCATGTGTAGTTCGGATGAAAAATCTGTTTTACATTTATTTACCACCTGCAAGACTTCAAGAATCATGTGGAGTTATTACACATCTTTATTCGGGAAAAGAACTATTCAGCCAAGTTCAACAGCAGAAATTTTCTCCGTCTGGCCAAGATTTGGGGGAAGTAGGAAAGCAAGGATAGTATGGAGCTGCATCCCCTTTGTTGTGTGTTGGATATTATGGAACAAAAGGAACAAGGGGATCTATGAAGACAAATTCAAGAACACATAAGTTCTGGTGGCTCTGGTGGGGAAGCTAATTGCAGATTGGGTACGGGTGTTACTAGATTTTGATCAAGTGAGCAGATCAGATATGGGGGAAAATTTCTAGAGCATGCCTGAGATTCAGTTGATGTAAATTGTATCAATCTTAGTTTGGATTGCGCCTTAGTTCACTCTGCTCTGTTTTGTAAGCTAGGTGCCATCTTGTCACCTATTGCATCTAACTTAATTTTTTCTATTTAATAAAATTTCTATTTTGACTTCAAAAAATGATAGCAATGTCAACTGTTAACATATATAAGAATTTCCTTATTTTGTTAAATATGTTTCATTTCTTAGTTTTACATGCCATCAAGAATAATAATTTAATGGGTGATTACTTTAAGCAGAATAATGCTTTCATGTATACATCATAATTATCTATAAAACCTTTTTACAATGGATTTTATGAAAAAGATACAGACACATACATGTCTAGAAATGTATACAAATATATACATAATATATTTACATTAATACATCTAAATATAAACATATGTTTATATTTTATAATGTAAGCTAGAAACCGCAAGGATATGCACACATGACATAAATGCAAAAGCTAGCATCTAACCAATACTCATCCACTGCCTTTTGGAATAGAGCATACAATGGAGAAAAATTGAAGTCAGGATTCAAAACCTCGTAAAATGGTCATCCCTTGGTCCTGAATTCTTTGGAAGCCAATGCACCACAATTATTCCCCATCCTGGGAGAAAAGTTAAAAGTTTGTATGAAACCTTTTGGCGGCATAATAGCAATACTTCATTCACTCTACTACCCAAAAAAATGAAAAAGAAAAAAGAACAAAACCATCCCTACAAGTACATTATATGTATATTTCATAAAAATCACAAGTTAAAAAACTTACAACACCACCCTATTTTATGAGGTACTCCATGGCACTTAATATCATGGATGCACTACCAGAAAAGTTTAAGCTGACTGTAGGGAATATCTCCATCAACACTGAATGCAAAGGACATATGCATTTGAAATATTAAATTAAGGATCTGATGATGGACCTTTTTAAAGTCTAGCATCCATTAAGGTAGGATGTTGTATTACAATGGTACCTGCTGGTGATTTGATCACATTGAATTCCGTTAGAAAGAAATGAACAAGCAGATAGTGAAACAACATTAAAGAAAATTGGAAGAAATGAACTTCAGAGGTCATGGTTATTTCCTTCCCCAACAATGAAAATGAAGTAGTCAGTTGATTAACTTCAATCTTTTAAAAATAAAAGGTGTGGGTTTATAATCCTCTCCATAGCCTGTTACAAAGTGTTTCGCATCAATTAAATTGTTAAAAAAATGTGTTCCTGTAACTTACAGCATTTTCAAGTGGATCATATGCTTCTGCTTTGAGGTATGCCAAAGTTATTCCAGAATCAATTATGGTTCCTCTATTGCTTGAAGTAACAAAAACTGCTGGATCAATGGGCAGAATTTGCCCATTGACAACAATGCTCTGCAGGTACAAATTATAATGATGCCTGAAAATTTTGAGACAAAAAGGAATCAAACCCAATGAGGAACCAGAATTAAAATGAACTAAATTTGAATTTTCTTATGCACATAAACAACAGTAGCAATGAAACTGAAAAAGAGATGACTATCTATAATAACAAACTTGTCTAACATTGGATGTTTAGCACACAATGATTGCCATCTATGATAGGATACCTCATGTAGAATAAAAGATGTACGAATGCTTTAAGATAAACTGATGTTTAGACAGGATGAGATGATATAGCATGTTTTGGGATTTATAGGTGTCCTTTGACACATTTGTTTTTCTTTGAACGAGACTCTATTTTACGAGAGTGAAATCGGGGACTCCTCCAAAAGAATTCTATGTTCAAATCGACACTGGAAGTGATGTCTTGTGGGTCACCTGCAATGCCTGCAGTGGTTGCCCCAAATATAGCGGCCTGAATGTCAAGCTTTCTTTCTATTTACTGCTATATTTGGGGCACCCACTGCAGGCATTGCAGGTGACCCACAAGACATCACTTCCGGTGTCAATTTGAATATAGAATTCTTTTGGAGGAGTCCCTAGAATAGTCTCGTTCAAAGAAAAACAAATGTGTCAAAACCCTTATAATAAAATACCAGGAAGAAAGAAAAAGAGAAGCACTTGCGCTGTTGGACACCTATAAATCCCCACCCAGTAGAGTTTTAAAGAGATCAAAAGCCGAAGAAAATAAACAAATAGAGAAGAAGAATCAACATCTTCGAAAACCCATCTTTGAACTATATTAAAAGCATCAAAAGAAAAAGAATAGTAGACCCACATAGCTGCCATTACAAACTAAGAAACCTCAGAACATCAAGAACCATCAAATCCAGAACCCATTAAACAAAGAAAAGGAAAACAGTAAAGAAGCAAAGAATATCAAAAAACCCATCTATATAAATTACAAAATAACCAGACCGGAAGCCAATAAGAGAAAATTAAGGAGCAAAATAAAACGAATTAAAGAAACAAGACGCGGAAGCTAAACGCCAACCTCAATTAAATCCAGAGCTTAAAATTGTATAAGGATTGTAGGCACCCTCGACGGGAAAAATAGACGATCCCACCCTGCAAGATTCAGCAGTGCCTTACCCTGTCACGAGTTCTAAGCTCAATCAACTCAACTCTCTGGTCCACCATAAAGGCTTTTTCGAGCTTCAGGTTCTTCGGAAATCCAGAAACACAACCGCCGGCGGCAAGAAGACGACGCCCAAAATCAAGATCAGAAACCCGGCATGACGACGCCCAGGTTCTTCTCACCCTCTCTTCTGTCTTACTCCCGAGTCCCGACGAAGATCACTGAAAAGAGTGTGCGTGAGAGAGAAAGACCAGAAAGAGAAGAAAAGAGTATATTATAAATTCAAATAGTTCAGAGACGAAGATCGAGGTCTGCGTCTTTCTGTATCACTGAAAGCTCAGAAGGAAAAGAAAAGAATGTGCGTGAGAGAGAAAGGAAGAGACAGACCAGAGACTACCGAAGGTCCCAAGTGGAGAGAAAGCAAGAAGAGAGAATAAAATGACGTTCCAAAACACGACGACAATGGCCACCAATCCGTTACTCTGTAAATATATATGTTTTCTTCCTTACTTCCACGTTCTAACCTCTAAACTACGATGAGTGCGTACCCCACACTGATTTCGGGTCTGGATGGTAACAGGCCGTGGCCCCTAGTTCACTGGCCCAGATGACCTTGCGTTTCCTTTTTATCCAATTTTTAAGATACACGGAATCATTCCTTTCTGCGAATCCAACGGTTGATATTCTCATGCTCAAATGATGGTTCTCACCACGCACGGCCGCACGAGGCTCTTTATGTGTAACTGTAAAAAGTTGGCAACACCTTGATTCTTGAAAGAAAATTCATGCGGGTTTTTTCTAGAAGTTTCCAAACAGAAATCCCCCAAAGAAACTTTATGAATTAATAAGACAGAAATAACAAAATTCTTGGTAATTGAAACTTATTTTGGTAAGAACGATAAAAAATAGATCAAAAGTTTTTTCCACTTCAGAATTCTAAATTCAAGTGGACACTTATTTAGAATTTATCTGGAGGTGGACTGAACATTTATTAAAATCAAAGGCATTACAGATAAAACTGACCACGAATGACAAAATAGGGGGTAAAGTGAAAAGCTATTCGATTAGGGCTCTGTTTGATGCTTTTCGGGATTACTTGGCAATATAAAATAGAATTTTTACCCCTTTCGAAACCTTTTTGCAAGAGTTCCCTTCTTTGTTTAATCTCTTATAATTCCGAAGTTGTTGTTTTTTTACTTTGAATTTATTTTTAATGTAAAATTTTATTATAAAAACATAACGAGCCATTTAATCTCTCCACATATGTTAGCGAGAGTATGATGTGTTCCTATATGATTCAAAGTGTAACCCACAGCATACACCAAATGACACTTTCAACCACTCAATATTTAAAGTATCTCGTCTGTGGCATCTGCTCCCAAATGGCCTGTGACTCAGGGGCTGAAGTGGAGCTCCCTGGTGGCAAACGGTGGTGAGCTATTTGGTGGCGAACTCCCTGTTGGTGAGTTACTTGGTGGCGAGCTCCCTGGTGGTGAGCTACCTTGATGAGCTCCGAGCTCCTTGGTGAGCTGCCGAGCTCCTTGGAGAGCTACTGAGCTCCTTGGTTGTCATGAAGTGCCAAGTGTCAAAATTTCACTAGAGGGCCAAATCTGCCCTCATCATTTGCCCCCCACTCCCGAGTTGAGAGTAATTCGGCGAAGGGAGTAGATTTCTCCTTTAGGCCCGTAAGTCGACGAGCTAGTAAGCGCTGATCTAATTTCTTAGGCTCTGGGAGCTACCTGTAAGTGGCAAGCCGCCTGTAAGTGGCGAGCTGCTTGTAAGTGGCAAGCCGCCTGTAAGGTGAGGAGGTCTCCGCCAGTTCAGTACTGTAGCCCTTAGGCTATGGGGGCAACTTATAGTTCACTTTTGCTGATTTTGCCCAAGCTGAAGAAGTGACTGGGTTTTTAGCAGTACTGTGGCTCGTAGGCTTTGGGAGCGACTCATAGTCCACTCTTCTTGACTTTGCCCATGCCGAAGAGGCGATTGGGTCTTAAGCAGTAATGTGGCCCGTAGGCTTTAGGAGCGACTCGTAGTCCACTCTTCTTGACTTTGCCCATGCCAAAGAGGCGATTGGGTCTTAAGTAGTAACATGGCCCATAGGCTTTGCTTGTGAGGTGCCGAGCTACCTGTGAGGTGTCGGGCTGACCGGGTGTCGAGCTACCTGTGAGGTGCCGAGCTGACTAGGTGCCAAGCTGCCTGTGAGGTGCCGAGATGACCAGGTGCCAAGCTACCTGTGAGGTGTCGGGCTGACCGGGTGCTGAGCTACCTGTGAGGTGCCGAGCTGACTAGGTGTCGAGCTGCCTGTGAGGTGCCGAGCTGCCTGTGAGGTGCCGAGCTGACCAGGTCCCGAGCTACCTGTGAGGTGTCGGGCTGACCGGGTGCCGAGCTACATGTGAGGTGCCGAGCTGACCAGGTGCCGAGCTGCCTGTGATTGCACTGCATTAGCCTCGTAATGCCGGTCACCCACTCCTACAAGAAGCTACTAAGAGCTCAACCTTCGAGGGGCAGCACTACTAACTTTAGGTCACCAGCTCACACGGGAACCTTGGAAGGCTCGACCAGCAAGGGTGCCTATGTAGTCTGTTGGCCGCCAACTCCCGTGGAAGCCACGAAGAGCTCATCTTTGTAAAGGGGACTTTGCGAAGAGGACTGATGAGGTTTTATCTGAATTGAAAGTAAAGTTAGTAGAGCTGCTTAGTCTGCTACCTCTCTGCATAGTCTTTGAGTTCATAAAAAATGGAAACTATAAAGCGAGAGCTTCAGTTTCTAAAAAGTGAGGACTTAGATTTCTAGGAGAAGAGGACTTAGCTTTTTGTAGGATGAGAACTTAGCTTTTGTAGGATGAGAACTTATCTTTTTGTAGGATGAGAACTTAGCTTTTTGTAGCGTATTCCCACAGACGGCGCCAATTGATGTAACTGGTTCTGGTCACATACCAATCTTTTTTTTTTTTGTCTAAGTACCTCGTTGGTGATGTCTGCTCCCAAATGGCCTGTGACTCAGGGGCCGAAGTGGAGCTCCCTGGTGGCAAACTCCCTAGTGGTGAGCTACTTGGTGGCGAGCTCCCTGGTGTGAGCTACCTTGATGAGCTGCTGGGTGTGCTGCCTTGGTGGTGAGCTCCCTGGTGGAGTGCACCCGACTGCCCTCTGCATGAGGTGATCTTCTCCTCTTTATAGACGGCGGGAGCTGAGGAACCTGCAAGAACTGAATCAGAGGACCCGAGGGTGTTTACTCGGTGGGGACTCTCCGATGCTTAAGTTAGCACTCTGATTGTAGAGAGCTTGAAGATGATATTAGAGAAATGAGAGAGATAGAGAGTAGGGATTACCTCCATTTTTTTCCATCCCTCTTTCCCTAGGGGGGTGAGGTCTTTATATACTGGTGATCTGACATGTAACCACCTCTGATTCTCTGCCGCAACCGTTATTTGCTAGGGCTGAGCTAGTGGGCGCAGGTAACCATTGCAGGGTACGGTCCTGTCAGGCAGTAGACAACCACCAGAGCTGGCAGGTACGGTGCCGTCAGGTGAGGGGCATGGGTACAGTCTTTTGGTACGGCTGTTAGACGGAATGCTTCTCGTGAGGCCTCGAACGAGCTCCTTGGTGATGAGCTCTGAGCTACCTGGTGGCGAGCTCCTTGGCGAGCTCCTTAGAGAGCTGCCTAGCTCCTTGGTGGTGAGCTCCGAGCTGCCTGGTGGCGAGTTCCTTGGTGAGCTATCGAGCTCCTTGGTGAGCTCTTTGGAGAGCTGCCGATCTCCTTGATTGTCATGAAGTGCCAGGTGTCATAATTTCACTAGAGGGCCAAATTTGTCCTCATCAGTTGCATTGGTGACTTCTATCTACCTGAGAGTGTGCGGTTGCGCCGGTGAGTGTTCCACTAGTGAGATGAGAGGTTCGGCTAAAAAGAAATGAATGAAAAGAAAGGGGTTAGGAACTTACGATATTTAGGGTTTTTATTTAACCTAAAAGTCGGGCCGGGCCGTCGGGCTACCCGGCCCCTGAACAGGTCCATAAGGTGTTGCCCGCCAAAAGGTACATGTCTCACATTGCTTGCTTAACCAAAAGAGGAAAAACTATCCGGAGTGATCTGACATGACTAAGGAATGGTCCAAACAGGACAAAATAGGGATCGAGGAAAAAGAAAAAAATCGGTCAAAATGTAACTGCTGATCGGCAAATCAAGTGAAACGGCTGAAGCCTCTCCTTTCTTTGGTTAGGTAGGAACGTCTTTGATCTACCTAAGATTCAAGGTTCCGAGCCCGAATCAATTGAACAAAAAGTTTGGGCTTCTGTCTCTGATAATCTTTTCTTCGGCCAATAACAGCCGGTGAAGGTTCCTGTTATCTTCGATTCCTCTGTTGTTTTTTATTGTAGACTAAAATCATGACTTATACATCTCACCTACTGAGTCAATCCAAGAAGGTACTAACATCCTTCAATTCATTTATTTCTTCTTATTTATTGCGATTTATTGCGTGTTCATTTCTTTTTTTTTTTAAATTATTGATGTGGAGATATTACTTCTCTGATAACTTTGAGCTCGAACTGTGTAATTCAATTGATTTATTTTTTCTTATTTACTGTGGTTTCTTGCATGTTCATTTTTTTTTAATTATTGATGTAGAGAAATTACTTCTCTGATAACTTTGAGCTCGAACTGTGTAATTCAATGAGAATGCTTTCACCCAGAAACCATTTAAGTTATGAGCCGTACTATGATACTCTCTTCATGCTGTGTCTAATCCAGAGTACGAGTAGTGCCGGAACCCGATTCTCGACACACAAGGATCCTTTTGTTTAGTTGTATTACTAGCCTCCAAGTGTGCCGGAATAATGTGTTTTCAACTTTACCTGATTGATTTGATAATTTCCACCGCGGATGCATTTTTAGATTAGGACTTAGGAGCACTGATGCACTTGGCTACTTACTAACTCGGAGTAGTCAGGCACTGAGCAGCACTTCTGAAAGGGGATAACAAAAAAGTTAACCGGGTACATCTAAACATCTGAAACATTCTTTTTTCCCCCTGATTTTTGAACTTATTATTATCTCCAACATCAAGTTTTAGCTCGATGTCGGATGTTAAAGGTTGCTTTATCAGTTTGTCTCAAGCTATGCCATTATGCAAGGAATGGGGTAGGAGTTACCATATAGTATAATTTGTACGGTTACCTTTTTTTTACCTCAAACAACAATAAATGAAAGTCTATCGATAATCAGAATATCATTTATGTAGTATTGGAATATAGGAACTCATTCTTGATGGTTTTTTCCAGCATTGTATCCATTGTCCATATTCTAACATCGTGAATGTTGCCTACCAAGGACTTTTGATTGATTAAAATTGCCTACTGACTGAATAAAACATAGAGGGAGATAAAAAGATACACAAGTTGTTATCATTTCCAAAGCCCTGGCTCATAGAGGGAGATGCACAATATTTTACAGGTTGGATTATGGATTGGGGCAGATTTAGTTGAACTGGAGAATAGATTTGTCAAAATGTTTCGATTTATTATACAATCTATGAGTTGAATAGTGAATCCTAGGGATTTCAAGTTCGTTTCTTAGAAACTTTTACTATTATTGATTGAATCTTAAATATATACAACTAATGTGTTTTAAATCACTTTAATTGAGGAATGGTTCTCTACTTTGTCATTTCCTTGTGTTTTGTATTTTTTTCAAGGACACTTGTTTTAAAATCCTTACTAGTTTTAAGATTTTTTTTAGATTATTCGGTACCTGTTTAGAAACCTTAGTGAGTTTACTTTCCATCATACGTGGTTAAAGAGCCATTTTATGTGGGTTAATTGACTTAAAGGTTAAACTTAAATTATATCATCTTAATGCTTCTAGTACATAAGCAGTAAACTCCATTATATTAACTATAAAGTACATGTATGGTACATATTTAGGTTTCAGCACTCATGTTCTTAATTTTTTATAGATTTCCAAAATACACAAGCGATCTTACAGTTTATGATAAAATTCATCATTTGATTTGGCTAGATTCAATTTTCCTTATGATTTATGATTATGATACGATTATAATTTTTTTTGTGAAAGTAATAAAATTATAATTTTTTGATCCTTAACCATCAAAGTGCATTATCAAAATATTTTGAAAGAATGTAATACAATAAGTATGCCCAGCACCCATTTGACTGCAAGAGATTTTTTTTTTCCAAGTTGTGGGAGCTAATGCTTACATCTTTTAATCAGTAACAATTACAGTGCTTTGTTAAAATTTTAGACACAATGTAGCGCAGTAAGCCAGTAAGTATGCCCAGCACCCCTTTTAGTTGCTGATGGGCCATGCTTGGTTGGGCTGGGCTTAGCACCTATAATAAGGGTTATATCCCAGGCTCAAGCATGTCCTGACCTGAATTGGGCTTTGGGCCTATTGACTTTAAATACATTATGTTTAGTATATATAATATTTTTAATCCAAACTAGAAATGATCACCCATAAGCTAGCTCCATTTTTACATAATTACAGAGATCCTTGGAGTATCAAGCTTCAATACAAATGACTTCTTGTTGCTCCCTGTTTTGCCAGTCCATCAGCCAAAAAGTTGGCTGGCCTTGGAGTCCATCTATGAACAAATTGTAGCTGTTCAACAAACTTGTTGTTTTTCCTCATAATATGCCTATTTTTTCACAAACCTACTCTATTTCTTCAACCAACTTGTACTTACATAATTACATTTTGTTACATTTATTCATCAAAATACATTTTTGTTACATTTAATTTTATACATTAATACATTACACTCGTTGATGTAGATCAGGAAAAAAAAGAAGAGTTAAGAAATCCATCAGCCATAAAAGTGCCAGTATAGTTATTGTAGTTTACAAGGAATCCAACTTTCTTAGTTTGACAGCTTTAATTTCAAATTTTGTATTCAAATGTTCTTCTTGTTTCATTTCCCAATGTTTTCAAAGTTTGAGCTTTGACTTCCTAAAAAGTAAATTGATAAAATTGGTATTCACATAGTTACATCCATCATACAATTTTTTGTTCATGTTTTAAGCTTTACCAATTTCAAAAACATTGTCTAAAAGAGCATGTATTTGCTCATTGCTTGTCTGGTGGGAATATAGGTATGATAAGTTGGTAATTTTAGGAATGACTTGGATTTCCCCTTTGATGGTCCATTTAGAAGGAGAGAAATGGTTGCATTTTGAGGACTTCCAGTATATTAGATTTGTTTAAGGGACCATTGGTCGAGGTTCCTCTTGGACCTCTTTTATAATATACTATAAGCAGTCCTTTTAATGATTTTTAAGGGTTGTCCCTATTTTTGTTTACCTTATTTCCTTTTTCTGGCCATTAATATTTGGCACTTGGTCCACTTTTTTGCATTCAGAAAATTTTCTAGTATGTTTCTTTAACTACTTAATTCATCCTTTTTAGTTCTTGGTATATCTTTGCCATTCTTCTTATTTTTAACTATGCTCTGTATTATTACATTTGGAATTTGATTTTATATGCTTTATGTGTTTTACAGTTAAGGATTGCTCCAAATATATTCCGAACTGACTCTACCATTCTGGTCCGTTCGTTCTCAAAAGCTGCTTGCCCCTCCATCAATAAAGGAGATGGTAAGTAGTTGGTTTAGTTTTAATGAGGTCTAATATTTATTTGTCAACCTAGCAAAGGAGCAAGCCTCGTGATGGTCATTAAGTGTTGCATACTATTTTCTTTGTCCGTTGGTATCAATTTTCACATGCTAGTTGATAGATTTATACCATCCATGTGCACTTAAAAAATGAAAGATTATTCTGAAACTATCTGTACTTGATTATTGGATAAGTAATTATCATGTCTTACATTTGAAGTTTCTAAGATCAGGGTATGACACATAATTCTAAGGGTTTCGTTTTCTATCCTTTGATTAAATGACCTAAGGGCTAACACTCAGGTTTCATCTATTTTTCTCTGCATCCATGGAGTGCATGATGTTGGTGCACATTACATATGCTTGTCCTTATGGTTTTTCATAGGCCTGATCATGTTGTATTCATGTTTTCACATGTATATTTTTTGATCAAAGATGTCAGTGTATGTCTGACTGCATGCATCACCATGTGAGTGTATGAACATGTATAGTGGAGAGTTGTGGGCCCAAATATATATATATATACTGGGAAGACCATACATGTTGGGGTCCAAGTGTATGTGTGAAACTAGAGGATGCAACTGCTTCTGTTTATTTCTTCCTCAATGTGTTGGGTATCTAGATATATGCATGTGCTATGTTCACAAGTTGATCTTGTGTTGTGCTAGAATGAAGTTCATACCTACCTATATATCTGTTTTTTTGATTGACAATTAATTGGAATTTATTATATCTACCTATATCTTTGTTTTAATTTTCAGTAATCTATATTTCTTTTTGTTGGGGCAATTTGTCTATCCATCTCTCTCTCTATGTATTTATATATCATATTTAAACTTACACAAGGGCTAAACTTTGTATATTTCCAAGTCTTTAGTTTCCATGTGGTTGTTTTTCCTGGATAAAAAATCCTCACCATCAGCCACCTTATCAGCAGAGACATATCAGTTCTCAACAAGGTTTAAAATGTCGATGTCGATGGAAATGTCGCTTACCAAAATATAGGACATATGTTGGAAATATCGAGGGGAAATATTGTAAAAATTAGAGACATTGTGGAAATATGCAATGATATTTTGTAAAATGATAAAAGAGGCATTAATACATATTTCTAGACTATTATCTTATTCCCAACCATTATATAACGCTAAGAAACTAAGATCTATAACAAATTAGTAAATGACGACTGATTTATTATGCATTTTGATGTTTTTATAAGGTTATCCGATATTTTATTTTCTTATTTTTAATTCTGATTTATTATAAATTCTAATATATTTATTTCACACTAGTAGATAGAAATACATTTATTCTGATTTTTTAAATATTAAAGTTATAATACATTATGTTTTATTATAAATTTAATAAACTGATTCTCCTTTTTGTAGTATTAAGGTTATGATAAATTCTGATTTCTTATAAAACTTAATGAATTTATTATGATTTTTAATACTAAATTTATAATAAATTATGGTTTAGTATAAAATTTAATAAATTTATTCTCATTTTTTATATTAAATTTAGAATATGATTTATTACAAAATTTAATAAATATTTTAAGAATACTAATTAGTTAATATTTTAGTACTTGAAAAATATTTTATGTTTTATATTATAAAGTGATGAATTTATTCTTTTGTTTTTATTTTTTGTTAATTCTTTTTTATAAATATTTTATTTCAAATATTAAATAGAAATTATTAATGGAATAATTTATATTAATATACTGTATTATACAAATATAATATACTAATATATTTATATTATTAATGTACATTAGTTGACATCTTGTCGACATCCTATCGACATAATAGGAAAAACTGTCTTTTTCTTTTTTGTTATTTGGACTGATTTGGTCGACATTTCCAAAATATAGGAAATGTTGACCGGAATAATGTAATTTTTATATTACCATTCATTTTCATGTCACTGAGCCTCGACATCGACATATGTCGAGTGACATTAGCGAAATTTTGCGACATTTGAAACCATGATTCTCAATAGGTCTGTCTTTCGTAAAGAGGCAATGGAATTCATGGTTCACTTCTTTGTTATTTTATCACTTACAGCTTTCTGGGACTTCTTTGCCTCTTTTTCTACCGTTTGGGTTTGTTTGTCTGATGTATGTTCGTTTATTCTCTTTTGTTTAGACCTATTTGTCCTATTGGCTATCAGGGGACAATGTTTTTGGCAATGGTTTCCTTTGTGATCTGTGGATGCTCATACCTTCCTTATGAATTTGACTTTAGTGATGCAAGATTTTAACACTTATAAATGAGTTCAAGACTTCCTCAATGTGTCAGTGGATGCTTGCAGCTTCGTGTGGTCTCTCTTGGCCTGTTATTGGGAGGCTATTTTGGGTATACTGTGCAGTATACTGTAAAGACTTTTGGGGCTACTTTATAGCCCTTCTTTCTGGTCCTGGGAAAAATCAGGTGAGTTCTTAGTCCAGTCATTCTATAGCAACCTATCCCTCATGCCGGAAAACATTTTCCCTTGTGCCAGAATAAGGTGTTCCCACATTCAATAAAAAATAGCCTTCCTTGTTTTGGAGTCCTTGAGCAGCAGCTCATGGAAGATGCTTAACTAAAGACAAGTTATTCAGAAAAGGGTTGCCCCTGTCAAATGCTTTATGCTCCTTATTCCAAGAGGTCCTAGAGTCCCCAAATTATCTCTTCATCCATTGTAAAAATTCATATTTCATACCAGCTGTGGGTAATGGCAGTTTCCTGCTTTCACTTCCATTTTTGCTTTCCAGAATTAGTAATTCACCTTCTGCAAGGTTGGGCAACTAAAGGACTAAACAGGTGGGGTAACTATTATGGAATACTTTTCCGGTTGCTATCATCTGGTTAATTTGGAAGGAAAGAAATCATCGTTTTCTTTGGTAACAAATTCTGACATGGAGGAAATTCAAAGTTATCTTATAGGCCTGCTTTGTTCCTGGATGGGTGTATAAAGAATATTTCAGGGTGTCCAACTAAGTTCTTTTTTGCAAGCTGGACCTTTTTTTGGTTGAGTTTTCTTTTTTGCATATTCTCAATTTATAGGTTCTCATTGTACATGGGTTAATGTGCTTTCTTTTGCATAGTTTAATCAATAAAATACTTTACCTTCTTCAAAAAAAAAAAAAAAAAAACTCATGAAGTCATAATTAATACAAATTTTTTTTTTGGTATTAGTTGGATAAACATGGTAAAATCTTGGTTTTCGTGCATGAATGAACTTTTTAACTTAAAATATTTATAACACATTTAAAATATTTTGATCATATATGTAGAGTAAGGAACTGGATGGAGAAACTGTTGGATTTTCTCAGTTAAACAAGTGGACAGAAAATGGATCATTATCTCACCTAATAAACAATGCCCACACAGGTTTTAAATGTCATTTGGAACCAAGCTCAAAATTGAAGCCAAAATTCCTAACCATAAGATCTAGGGGGCAAGTGATGGAAATTTCTCTCTACTCGTTTTGGTTAATAATCCATATGATGCATACCTTGACACTAATGGCCAATGTGACAATTTTTTCCCTAATATGACCACATTTGGATTCTGTAACTTTTCTTCGTTTTCAGAAACCAAGCAAGGGTCTGAACCCTAAATCCTAAGATGTTGGAGCCAAGTGGAAGTTTCTTTCTTTGTGCTTGGGTTACTAATCCGGATCATTTAAACCTCCACACCGGTGGCTAGATTGACGAAAAATTAGTCTAACTTGACTTTATATGGGTCCCATAAAATTTCTTAGTTTTCAGAAACTGAGAAAGCCTCTTATCCCTAACAATAAGATCTAGGGGACATGTGATGACAACTTCTCTCTGGGTCAATAATCTGTATGATATATACCTTGACACTAATGGCCAAGGTGACAATTTTTTTCCTAATATGGCCACATTTGGGTTCAGTAACTTTTCTTGGTTTCAAATACCAAGGGTTTGAACCCTAAATCCTAAGATGTAGGTGTCAAGTGTGAGTTTGTTTTTTGTGCTTGGTTAGAAATCCATGTCATTTAAACTTCGACACCGGAGGCCAAATTGATGAAAAATTAGTCAAACTTGGCCTCATATGGGTCTAGTAAGTTTTCTTACTTTTCAGGAATCGAGAAAAGTTCAAACCCTTTCTCTCAACTCATTTGGCTTAATAATCTATACGATGCATTCCTTGACACTAATGGCCAAGGAGATATTTTTTTTTTTCTAATTTGGCCACATTTGGGTGTAGCGGTGGCCAGATCGATGAAAATCCAAGTCATTTAAACTTCGACACCGGTGGCTAGATTGATGAAAAATTAGTCTAACATGGCCTCATATGGGTCCCGTAAATTTTCTTGGTTTTTAGAAATCGAAAAAGGGTCTCTGCCCTAACCATAAGATCTAAGGGACAAATGACAATTTCTATCTTCTCATTTGGGTTAATAATCCGTATGATACATTCCTCGACAGTAATGGCCAAGGAGATAACTTTTTTTTTTCTAATTTGGCCACATTTGGGTGCAACAACTTTTCTTCGTTTTGAAAAACCAAGAAAAGTTCTAAACCCTAAATCCTAAGATGTTAGGGCCAAGTGAGAGTTTCTTTTTTTGTGCTTAGGTTACTAATACGGTTGATGAAAGCTTTGACACCGGTGTCCAGATCGATGAAAAAATAGTCTAATTTGGACTCTTATGGGTCTCCACCCTAACCATAAGATCTAAGGGAGAAGAGACAATTTCTCTCTACTCATTTGGGTTAATATCCATATGATTCATACTTTGACACTAATGGCCAATGTGACAATTTTTTTCTAATATGGCCACATTTGGGTTCAGTAACTTTACTTTGTTTTTAGAAACCAAGAAAGGTTCTGAACCCTAATTCCTGAGATGTAGAGGCCAAGTGAGAGTTTCTTTATTTATGCTTGTGTTACAAATCCGGGCCATTTAAACTTTAACACTGGTGGCCAGATTGATGAAAAATTAGTCTAACTTGGTCTAATGTGGGTCCTGTAAATTTTCTTGGTTTTTAGAAACCGAGAAAGGTTCTCAGTCCTAAACCCAAGATGTAGGAAACAAGTGACAATTTCTCTCTGACCATTTGGGTTAATAATCCATATGATGTATACCTTGACACTAATGGCCAAAGAGACTATTTTTTTTTTCTAATTTGGCCACATTTCTCTCTAATCATTTATTTTTGACATCGGGGAACAAATTGATGAAAAATTAGTTTTGCTTGGCCTCAACTTGATTCCGTAATTTTTCTTGGTTTTCAGAAACCAAGAAAAGGTCTCTTCCCTAACCATAAGATGTAAAGAACAAATGACAATTTCTCTCTAGTATTTTAGGTTAATAATCCATATGATGCATACCTTGACACTAATGAACAAGGAGACAATTTTTTTTTTCCAATTTGGCCACATTTGGGTTCAATAACTTTTTCTTGCATTTCAGAAACCAAGAAAGATTCTCAGGCCAAACCATAATATATAGAGGACAAGTGGTGACAATTTCTATCTACTTGTTTGGGTTAAAAATCCATATGATGCATACATTGACCCTAATGGCCAAGGTGACAATTTTTTCCTAATAAGGCTACATTTGGGTTCAATAACTTTTCTTGGTTTTTAAAAACCAACAAAAGGGTCTGAACCCTAAATCCTAAGATATAGGTTCCAAGAGGGAATTTCTTAATTTTAGAAACCGAGAAAGATTCTCAGCCCTAAACCCAAGATTTAGGAGACAAGTGACAATTTCTGTCTACTGATTTGGGCTAATAATCCATATGATGCATACCATGACACTAATGGCCAAGGAGACAATTTTTTTCTTATTTGGCCACATGTTGATTCAGTAACTTTTCTTGGTTTTCAGAAACCGAGAAAGGTTCTGAATCCTGAATTCTAAAATGTAGGGGTCAAGTGGGAGTTTCCTTCTTTGTGCTTGGGTTACTAATCCGGGTCATTTAAGTTTCGACACTAGTGGCCAAATTGATGAAAGTTAGTCTAACTTGGCCTCATATGAGTCTCATAAATTTTCTTGGTTTTTAGAAACCGAGAAAGCTTCTTAACCATAACCATAAGATCTGGGGGACAAGTGATGAGAATTTCCCTCTACTCATTTGGGTTAAAATTCCATATGAAGCATACCATGACACTAATGGCCAAGGTGACAATTTTTTTTTCTAATATGGCCACATTTGGATTCATTAACTTTTCTTGGTTTTCAGAAACCAAGAAGTTTTCTGAACCGTAAATCCTAGCATGTAGGGACTAAGTGGGAGTTTCTTTCTTTCTGCTTGGGTTACTAATATGGTTGATGTAAACTTCGACACCGGTGGCCAAATTGATGAAAAATTAGTCTAACCTCATATGGATTCCATAAGTTTTCTTGGTATTTAGAAGCCAAGAAAGGTTCTTAGCCCTAAGCATAAGATCTAAGGGACAAGTGGCAATTTCTCTCTACTCATTTGGGTTAATAATCCATAGGGAGCATACCTAACCAAGAAAGGTTTTGAATCCTAAATCCTCAGATGTAGGGGCAAGTGAGATTTCTTTCTTTGTGCTTGGGTTACTAATCCAAGTGATGAAAACTTTGACACCGGTGCCAAATTGACAATTTCTATCTACTCATTTCTATCAGTCCTAAACCCAAGATTTAGGAGACAAGTGACAATTTCTATCTACTCATTTGGATTAAAAATCCATAGGATGCATACATTGGCACTAATGGCCAAGGTGACAATTTTTTTTCTAAATTGGTCACATTTGGGTTCAGTAACTTTTATTGGTTTCAGAAACCGAGTAAGGTTGTGAACCTTATATCCTAAGATGTAGGGGCCAAGTGATCATTCATTTCTTTGTGCTTGAGTTACTAATCCGGGTGATGTAAACTTGAACCCCGGAGGCCCGATTGGTGAAAAATAAGTCTAACTTGGCCTCATCTGGGTTCTGTAATTTTTCTTGGTTATTAGAAACCGAAAAAGGTTCTTAGCCCTAACCATAAGATCTAGGGGACAAGTGATGACAATTTCTCTTTACTCGTTTGGGTTAATAATCCATATTATGAAAACTTTGTCACTAATGGCCAATGTGACAATTATTTTTCCTAATATGGCGTCATTTGGGTTCAGTAGCTTTTCTTGGTTTACAGAAACCAATAAAGTTTCTGAACCCTAAATCCTAAGATGTAGGGGCCAGATGGGAGTGCCTTTCTTTGTGCTTGGGTTACTAGTCTGAGTCATTTAAACTTCGACACTGGTGGCCAGATTGATGGAAAATTAGTCTAACTTAGCCTCATATGGGTTCCATAAATTTTCTTGGTTTTTAGAAACCGAGAAGTCCTTTCAGCCCTAACCATAAGATCTAGGGGACAATTGATGACAAATTCTCCCTATGCATTTGGATTAATAATGCATATGACACATACCTTGACACTAATGGCCAAGGTGACAATTTTCTTCTAATATGGCCTCATTTGGGTTCAATAAGTTTTCTTGGTTTCAAAAACCAAGAAAAGTTTCTAAACCATAAATACTATGATGTAGGGCCAAGTGAGAGTTTCTTTCTCTCTACTGGGTTATTAATATGGCGATGTAAACTTCGACACCAATGGCTAAGGAAGGTTCTCAGCCCTAACCATCAGATCTAAAGGACAAGTGAAAATTTATCTCTACTCATTTGGGTTAATAATCCATATGATGTATACCTTGAGATTAATGGCCAATGAGACATCTTTTTTTTCTAATTTGGCCACATTTAGGTTTAGTAATTTTTCTTAGATTTCAAAAACCAAGAAAGGTTCTGAACCCAAAATCCTAAGATGTAGGGGCCGAATGCTTCTTTCTTTGTACTTCGATTAATAATACAGTTGACATAAATTTCGACACCGGTGGCCAGATTGATGAAAAATGAATTAATTTGGACTCATATGTGTTCCATAAGTTTTCTTGGCTTTCAAGAACCGAAAAATTGCTTAGCCCTAACCATAAGATACAAGGGACAAGTGACAATTTCTCTCTACTCATTTAGGTTAATAATCCATATGATGCATACCTTGACACTAATGGACAAGGAGACAAATTTTTTCTAATTTTGCCACATTTGGGTTTAGTAACTTTTCTTGTTTTCATAAACAAAGAAAGGCTCTGAACCCTAAATCCTAAGATGTGGCGGCCAAGTGAGTTTCTTTCTTTGTGATTGGTTGACTAATCCGGATGATGTAAACTTCGCCACCGGTGGCTAGATTGATGAAAAATTAGTTTTATTTGGCCACATATGGGTTTTGTAAATTTTCTTGGTTTTCAGAAACCAAGAAAGGTTCACAACCCTAAATCCAAGATCTAAGAGACATGCGACAATTTCTTTCTACTCATTTGGGTTTATAATCCATATGATGCACACTTTGACACTAATGGCCATGGTGACAATTTTTTTTTTCTAATTTGGTCACATTTTGGTTCAATAACTTTTCTTGGTTTTCAGAAATCGAGAAAGTTTCTGAACCTTAAATCCTAAGATGTAGGGGTCAAGTGACCGTTTCTATCTTTGTGCTTCGATTACTAATCTAGGTGAGGTAAAATTGGACACTGATGGCCAGATTGATGAAAAATTAGCCTAACTTGGCCTCCTATGGATGCCGTAAATTTTCTTGGTTTTTAGAAATCAAGAAAGGTTCTCAGACCTAACCATAAGATTTAGGGGACAAGTGATAACAATTTCTCTCTACTCGTTTGGGTTAACAATCCAAATGATGCATACCTTGACACTAATGTTCAAGGTGACAATTTTTTTCCAATATTGCCACATTTGCGTCCAAAACCTTTTCTTAGTTTTCAGAAACCAAGAAAGGGTTTGAACCCTAAATCCTAAGATGTAGGTGCCAAGTGGCCGTTTCTTTCTTTGTGCTTCGATTACTAATCTAGGTGATGCAAAATTGGACATCGGTGGCCAGATTGATGAAAAATTAGCCTAACTTGGCCTCCTATAGATGTCGTAAATTTTCTTGGTTTTCGGAAATCGTGAAAGGTTCTCAGACCTAACCATAAGATCTAGGTGACAAGTGATGGCAATTTCTCTCTACTCGTTTGGGTTAACAATCCAAACGATGCATACCTTGACACTAATGTTCAAGGTGACAATTTTTTCCCAATATGGCCACATTTGCGTCCAAAACCTTTTCTTGGTTTTCAGAAACCAAGAAAGGGTCTAAACCCTAAATCCTAAGATGTAGGGGCCAAGTAAGAGTTTGTTTATTTGTGCTTGGGTTACAAATCCAGGTCATTTAAACTTCGAAACTGGTGGCAAGATTGATGAAAAATTAGTCTAACTTGGCCTAATGTGGGTCCCATAAATTTTCTTGGTTTTCAGAAATCGAGAAATCTTCTCAGCCCTAACCATAAGATTTAGGGAACAAGTGACAATTTCTCTCTACTCATTTGGGTTAATAATCCATATGATGCATACCTTGACATTAATGGCCAAGGTGACAATTGTTTTTCTAATTTGGTCACATTTGGGATTGGTAACTTTTCTTGGTTTACAGAAATCAAGAAAGGTTTTGAACCATAAATCATAAGATGTATGGTCCAAGTGATTGTTTCTTTCTTTGTTCTTGGATTATTAATCTGGGTGTTGTAAACATGGACATCGGTGGCTAGATTGATGAAATATTTGGACAAGTCACAAGTGACAATTTCTCTCTACAAATAACTTTTCTTGGTTTTCAGAAACCGGGAAAATGTTCTAATCCCTAACCATAAGATCTAAGGGACAAGTGACAATTTCTCTCTACAAATTTGGGATAATAATCCATATGATGCATACGTTGACATTAATGGCCAAGGAGACAATTTTTTTTTTTTATTTTAACTTGGCTACATTTGGGTCCAGTAATTTTTCATGGTTTTCAGAAACTAAGAAAGGTTCTGTACCCTAGATCCTAAGATGTAGGGGCCAAGTGGGAGTTTCTTTCTTTGTGGTTGGGTTACAAATCCAGGTCATTTAACATTCGACACTAGTGGTCAGATTGATGAAAAATTAGTCTAATTCGGCCTCATATGTGTCCCGTAAATTTGGCCAAGGTTAAATTATTTTCTAATATTGCCACATTTTGTTTCAGTAACTTTTCTTGGTTTTCAGAAACAAAGAAAGTTTCTGAACCATAAATCCTAAGATGTGGGGGCCAAGTGAGTTTCTTTCTTTATGCTTGAGTTACTAATACGGCTGATGTAAACTTCGATACCGGTGCCCAAATTGATGAAAAATTAGTCTAACTTGGCCTCAAATGGCTTCCATAAGTTTTGTTGGTTTTCATAAATGAAGGTTAATAGTCCTAACCATAAGATTTAAGGGACAAGTGACAATTTCTCTCTACTCATTTGGGTTAATAATCCATATGATGCATACCTTGACACTAATGGCCAAGGAGACAAATTTTTTCTAATTTCACTACATTTGGGTTCAATAACGTTTATTGGTTTTCAGAAACCATGAAAAGTTCTGAACCCTAAATCTTAAGATATAGGGGGCAAATGAGAGTTTCTTTCTTTCTGCTTGGGTTACTATTCCAGGTGATGTAAACTTTGACACCGGTGGCCAAATTGATGAAAAATTAGTCTTACTTGACCTCATATGGTTCCCATAAATTTTCTTGGCTTTTAGATACCGAGAAAATTTCTGAACCTTAAATCCTAAGATGTAGGGGCCAAGTGACCGTTCATTTCTTCGTACTTGGGTTATTAATCCGGGTGATGTAAACTTGGACACCGGTGGCCAGATTGATTAAAAATTAGTCTAACTTGGCTTCGTATGGGTTCTGTAAATTTTCTTGGTTTTTAGAAACCGACAAAGGTTCTTAGCCATAACCATAAGATCTAGGGGATAAGTGATGAAAATTTCTCTCTACTCATTTGGGTTAAAATCTATATGATAAATACCTTGACACTAATGGCCTAGGAGAATTTTTTTTTTCTAATTTGGCCACATTTGGATGCTACAACATTTCTTGGATTTGAAAAAGCATAAAAGGTTCTGAACCCTAAATCCTAAGATGTTGGGGCCGAGTGAGAGTTTCTTTCTTTGTGTTTATGTTACTAATACGGTTATTGTAAATTTTGACACTACTGGCCAGATCGATGAAAAAATAGTCTAATTTAGCCTCATATGGGCTCGTAAATTTTCTTGGTTGTTAGAAATTGAAAATGCTTCTCAGCCCTAACCCTAAGATCTAGGGGGAAAGTGACAATGTCTCTCTACTCATTTGGGTTAATAATAATATGATGCATAACTTGACACTAATAGCCAATGTGACAATTTTTTTTTCTAATACAGCCACATTTGGGTTCAGTAACTTTTCTTGGTTTTTAGAAACTAAGAAATGTTTTAAACCCTAAATCCTAAGATGTAGGGGTCAAGTGAGAGTTTCTTTCTTTTTGCTTGGGTCAAAATACGAGTGATGTAAATTTTGACACTAGTGGCTAGATTGATGAAAAGTTAGTCTAATTTGGCCTCATATGGATTTTGTAAATTTTTTATGTTTTCAGAAATTGAGAAAAGGTCTCTGCCCTAACCATAAGATCTAAGGGACAAGTGACCATTTCTCTCTACTATTTTGGGTTATTAATCCATATGATGCTTACCTTGACACTAATGGCCAAGGAGATTTTTTTTTCTAATTTGGCTACATTAGGGTGCAACAAATTTTCTTTGTGTGAAAACCAAGAAAAGTTCTAAAACCTAAATCCTAAGATGTAGGGGCCGAGTGAGAGTTTCTTTCTTTGTGCTTAAATTGCTAATATGGTTGATGTAAACATCGACACTGGTGGTTAGATCAATGACAAAATAGTCTAACTTGGCCTCATATGGGCCCTTAAACTTTCTTGGTTTTTAGAAACTGAGAATGCTTCTGAGCCCTAACCATAAGATCTTGGGGACAAGTGACAATTTCTCTCTACTCGTTTGAGTTACTTTCCATATGATGCACAATTTGACACTAATGGCGAAGGTGACAATTTTTTTTTTCTAATTTGGCCACAAGTGGATTTAGTAACTTTTCTTGGTTTTCGGAAACCAAGAAAGGTTTTGAGCCTTAAATCCTAAGATGTAGGGCCAAGTGAGACTTTCTTTCTCTCTTATTGGGTTATTAATACAACAATGTAAACTTCAACACCGGTGGCCAAATTGATGAAAAATTAGTCTAACTTGGCACTGTATGGATTCCTTAAATTTACTTGGTTTTAAGAAACCAGGAAAAGTTCTCAGCCCTAACTATCAGATCTAAGGGACAAGTGAAAATTTATCTCTACTAATTTGAGATAATAATCCATATGATGCATACTTTGACACTAATGCCCAAGGAGACATTTTTGTTTTTCTAATTTGGCCACATTTAGGTTTAGTAACTTTTCTTGGTCTCAAAAACTAAAAAAGGTTCTGAACCCTAAACCCTAAGATGTAAGGGCCAAGTGAGTGTTTTTTTCTTTGTGTTTTGGTTACTAATACGGTTGACATAAACTTCGACACTAGTGGCCAGATTGATGAAAAATGAATCTAATTTGGACTCATATGGGTCCCTTAAATTTTCTTGGTTTCAGAAATCGAGAAAGTTCTCAACCCTACCATAAGATACAGGGGACAAGTGACAATTTCTCTCTACTCATTTGAGTTAATATTCCATATGATGCATACGTTGACACTAATGGCCAAGGAGACTTTTATTCTCTAATTTGACCGCATTTGGGTTCAGTAACTTTTCTCTGTTTTTAGAAACCAATAAAAGTTTTGAACCCAAAATCCTAAGATGTACGGTTCAAGTGGGAGTTTCTTTCTTTCTGCTTGAGTTACTAATCCGGGTCATTTAAATTTCGACAACGATGGCCAGATTGATGAAAAATTAGTCCAACTTAGCCTCATATGGGTCCTGTAAATTTTCTTGGTTTTTAGTCTTTCTACTCATTTGGGTTTATAATCCATATGATGCATACCTTGATACTAATGGCCAATGTGACAATTATTTTTTTCTAATTTGGTCACCTTTTGCTTCAACAACTTTTCTTGGTTTTCAGAAACCGAGAAAGGATCTCGGACCTAACTATAAGATTTAGGGGACAAGTGATGATAATTTCTCTCTATTCGTTTGGGTTAATAATCCAAATGATGCATACCTTGACACTAATGGCCATGTGACATTTTTTTTCCCAATATGGCCATATTTGGGTTAGTACCTTTTCTTGGTTTTTAGAAACCAAGAAAGGGTCTTAACCCTAAATTCTAAGATGTAGGGTTCAAGTGAGAGTTTGTTTCTTTGTGCTTGGGTTGCAAATATCAATCAAAACAATCCCACCACTTAAAGAAACTAAACAACTCAAAGAAGAAACCTGACATAATCAATTCAATCGATAAGAGTCAGGTGTATTTCAACTCAAAAGTCACTATTCTACTTTAGATGAACCCATCATATCTTGATAAGATAAATTCACCCACCTAGAGTTATAATAGAAGCCTGGTAAAAATCTATCACATTATATAACAAATCCAAACTAAACAATCAAGACATTAACTAAAGAAGACCGTCTATGCAAAACGTAGCTGAAATCAACTTAAAACAATCCAAGAGTATCCAAACAAATGTAACCTGTCAAGATAATGCCAAATTAAAGACAACAAAGCTAAAAGAAGATGCAAACAATTTTTGAGGACTCACTTTCAAACCAACCGTTCCAGATACTAATGAAACCAACTCAACATAGATAAATCCATCTGGCAAACATCGATTATCGCTATGGTTAATCAAACCATTCAATCAAATACTAGAAAACTGATTCTAGCCAAACCAGGTAGAACCAATTAAAAATTTTCCAATACTAACCAGCACTCGCCAACCATCTTGATCAATTAGATTGAACTCCTCCTTAAAATTGCACAATTAAGCTCTAAATCATCTTGCAAGACAATTTCGTCATAATTAGTGCAATACCATTGCTAATTCTAAAAACATTATTACCAAAATCATCAAGTTAGAGGAATGAAAATATGTACAAATATAGGCTTATCAGTAACCTTGGCCCTTCAGGTGTAGGGGGTGTGCTAAGGAATAATGACAACAACATTATTTCTTGTTCTCAAGACTAGTGGGAGTCGGAGACTCCACAAGAGCTGAGTTACTAGCTTTTGTTCAACGGATCCAGCTTGCCAACCAACTTGGGGTGGAATATCTTTTAATTGAAAGAGATTCTCAAGTGGTAGTAGGATGGCTGTAAAATTATGCAGCTTCTTCCAATATTGAAGAGCCTGTGCATATAACTAGAACCAATGAAGCTGTTGACCACCAATAATTAGCAGATGGAGAAACCTTTCACTTATAGCAGTCACCATCATTAGTTTACTTCTTCAATATTGTGTACTATGTATCACATAATCAAGGTTTTTAGTTGTAAGTCTTCTATTCATAGCATGTGCCCAATTCTCTCTCTCTCTCTCTCTCTCTCTCTCTTTCTCTTCTTTTTGTTAGATGCAAATCAGTCCTCAAATATTAAGAACAAATTTAGGGATTAGAAGAAACAAAGGAAAAGTATGAACAACAATACAAGAGAAGAAGATGGCGAAAAGAGGAGGTAAGGGAAGGAATCGAATAATTCTCCATTCTCCTCTAACCCTATTTTATTAAGATCTAAAAATTAGATGATGACAAGAATACCCTTAAGTGGGCAGCCAGCTTGGCAGTTACATAAAGAGAATAAAACAAGGAGAAATAACATACCCATTAAGTGTGGCCCATCAACAATAAAATAAAAGATATTACAAGAGAAATGCTAGGGCCCATTCGGCCCAGTCTTTTTACACTCCCCCTCAAGCTGAGCATAGATGTCAATCATGCCCAGCTTGCTTATATAGTTTCTCATTTTCCCTCTTGGAACTCCCTTGGTCAAGATATCAGCCAGTTGCTCTTCTGATGTGATGAATGATAACCAAACTTCTCCCGAGGAAACTCTTTTCCTTATAAAATGCTTATCAACCTCAATGTGCTTGGTTCTGTCATGTTGAATAGGATTATGTGCAATGTCGATAGCTGCTTGGTTGTCACAATAGAGCATCATTGGTTTCTCGTAGTCCACCCTCAATTCTTCTAGAAGGGAACGTAGCTACAGTAATTCTGACACACCATGTGCCATTGCCCTGTGTTCTGCTTCAGTTGAGGATCTAGCAACTACAAACTGTTTCTTACTCCATGACACAATATTCCCAGCAACCAGAGCATAATAACTAGAGGTGGATCTCCTATCATCAATACATCCTGCCCAATTGGCATCAGTGAAAACTTCTAGCTTCATGTGACCATGTTTAGCAAATAGAATACCTTTCCCTGGGGTACCTTTCAAGTAGCACAAAACCCTTTCTGCAGCAGCTAAATAAGTATCTTTGGGAAAATGCATAAATTGACTAATAACACTTACTGCATAGGAAATATCTGGCCGAGTCATGCAAAGGTATAACAACTTCCCAAGCAGTTTCTGAAACACTCCCTTATCAGACAAAAATTCACCATCTGTAGCAGAAAGCTTATGATTAGGATCAAAAGGAGTGGAGATGGGTTTAGCTCCAAGTTTACCAGTTTTAGCAAGGAGATCATGGACATTTACGCTAAAAAATGAAGATACCATCCTTACATCGAGCAACTTCAATGCTTAGGAAATATCGAAGGTCTCCCAAATCCTTGATTTCAAATTCAGAGTTGAGAAATCCTTTTAGTTTATTAACCTCTTCAGTGTCATTACCCGTGACCACAATATCATCAATATAAACAATCAAGAAGGTCCCCAGAGAGTCATTTCTCTTTAAAAACAGAGTATGATCAGATTGAGTTTGAGTATAGCCAAAGGAGACAAGAACAACCCTAAACCTTTCAAACCAAGCCCGATGAGACTGTTTGAGACCATAAATAGATTTGTGTAGTTTACACACCTTGCCTTTCATTTCTTTTCCATATACTCTTGGAGGTAGAGACATATAGACCTCTTCGTACAGGTCTCCATTCAAGAAGGCATTTTTAACATCAAACTGGTGTAGGGGCCAGTCAAAATTAGCAGATAGAGATAGCAAAACCCTGACTGAGCTCATCTTAGCTACATGAGCAAATGTCTCAAGATAGTCAATGCCATACATTTGAGTGTAGCCCTTAGCAACCAACCGAGCCTTAAACCTCTCAACAGAGCCATCAGAGTGATATTTAATGGTAAACACCCATTTACAACCCATTTGGTTCATTCCCTTCCGGCAAGTTAACAATATCCCAGGTATGGTTCTTATGCAATGCATCTAGTTCGGCCATCATAGCATCCCTTCATTCAGCTTGAGATAATGCTTTCGGTACTGACTTGGGTATCACATGGGAAGAAACAGAGGCAAGAAAGGAGTAGTATGAAGGAGAGAGAAGGCTGTAAGACAAGTGTTTGGAGATACAATGGGCTGTACACTTCCGCTTGCTTTGCGGAGAGCAATAGGAAGGTCAAGGTCTGGGACAGTCAGAGATGGGTTAGTAGAAGGCTGACCTGTTACCTCAGTGTAAAGAGACTAGGCCGAATGGGCCCTAACAGCCTCTTGTGTGATATCCTTTTTTTTTATCTTTTATTTTATGTTGATGGGCCTCACTTAATGGGCCTGTTATTTATTTTTGTTTTATTTTCTTTATGTAATTGCCAAGCTGGCCGCCCACTTAAAGGCATACTTGTCATCATTAATTTTTGGAGATTAATAAATAGGGTTAGGGTAGAAGGGTGTATTATTTGACTCCTCTTACCTCTTCTCTTCGACATACACAGCTCTTGCACTATTATTCAGCTCTGATTTGTTCTGTTAATCATTGTTTTTAAATCTGATATTAGAGGATTGATTTACATCTTGGTATCAGAGCGGGTACAGTTCTGCTTTCTTCCTTTTCTTCGTTCCTGTACACTATAAAATCAAGAGTGTATGGAGAATCACTTGCCTAGTTGGTAGAAGGGTTTGGAGATTTAAGTTCTGGCCGAATATTGCCAAGAAGTGATGTTGTTTTGCTGTTGCCCGAAACCCTAACAAACTAGAGATTTTCGAGGTTATCAGGAAAGGTGAAGCTTGGGTGTGGCGCTCTGTGCTTGGAAGTTGTCTTGTGACTGCTAAAGGAGGGCGGTTCAAGTTTGGAAGAGTTTGGGTCAGTCTAGTTGGTGCGGCACCATCTTCTCTCTTCCTCCCATCCGCTGGATGGAGCAAAACCTTAGTTTTCAAGCACCCTAGTTCTAGTTTGACTCCAAGTAAGTTTGCATAGTTATTTTTTGCAGTTCTTTGATTTCCGTTTGATTAATGGAGACATACGGAAGTGAGTTCAAGCAGGTGTCAGTTTCTGAAAATGCTCCAGTAGATTCCGTTTTGACTGGTGTTACCACGATTAAGCTAGATGGGACGAACTATCTTGCCTGGGCACAGTCTATAAAAATTTATATTTGTACTAGAGGAAAACTCGGGCATCTCACAGGCAGTAAGGTGAAACCTGAGGAAACAGATCCTGAATTTGAGAGATGAATGCAAGAGAACTATACCGTTATAGGATGGTTAGTTAACTCTATGCAACCTCATATAAGCCAACACTATTTCTGGATGTTTTCTGCTAAGGAGATATGGGACAGTGTAACTGAGACTTATTCACAGAAACTGAATGTAGCCCGAGCATACAAATTGAAAAGTGATGTGAAGAACCTGAGACAGGGGGAGAAGAGTGTAGCAATCTATTACTCTATACTAAAATCCCTATGGCAGGAAATTGATGTTATGGAAACTGTGGTATGGGAGAGTAAAAAGGATGTTGGGCTCAACCCTGAGTTTGATATTATCAAACAGAATATTTTGGCCAGAGATGAGGTTACTCTATCACAGGCATATGCCATGATAAGTAGTGAGGATAGTAGACGACAGGTCCAGTTGTAGAGTCCACCTACAGAACACCTTGCACATGCGGGAATGAAATCTAAGGGGCCTACTGAAAAAAGGGAGCAGGTGTGTGAATATTGCAAGAAACCACGTCATACCAAGGACACATACTGGAAACTTCATCCTGGACTACTCCTTGAGAGGTTTAAGAACAACCCTAAGATGGGCAGTCAAGTGGGAAAACCCAAGACTGCTAATGTTGCTACAGTACCTGAAGGGGGAAGTTAGGAGAGAGGAAAAATCAACAATTGAGCAGTTGGCTGCAATGAAATTAGACTTTGAAAAGTATGAGAGGCTCCTAAATCACTTGGAAGCTATAGTTTCTTCAGCCCACCCTTCCAACAATGCATCATCTTCATCGGCTTTTGCCCACTCAGGTACATATGCCTCAACAAATCATTCTTCAATATCAGGTAATCATAAAATCCCTTGGATTATAGATTCCGGTGCATCAGACCATATGACCAGCCTATCTAACCTTTTTTGTTCATATCATCTCCTCTCTGGGAAAGAGAAAACATCCCTTGCCGATGGGTCCTTTGCTCCCATCTCTGGTAAAGGAGATATAAAGACCTCTGACACCCTATTCTTATCTTCTGTTCTCCATGTTTCTAAGCTTAACACAAATCTTTTATCTGTTAGTAGCTTAACAAAGTACATGAACTGCAACATAACTTTCTTTCCCACTCATTGTGTTTTCCAGGACCTGCAGTCTCAAAGGATGATTGGGAGTGGCCATGAGGCGAACGGGATATACCTGTTGGACACACCGGATCAAGCCTTTGGACCACCTTATGGAGTTGCTTTCGAGTCAATTGTGTCAGAGTCTGTTAACAAAATTTTGTTATGTCATTTTCGGTTCGGTCATTTGTCTTTTTCTTCTTTAAGTCATCTGTTCCCAGTTATGTTTAAAGGAGTGTCTTTATCTAGTCTTCATTGTGAGTCATGTGAGCTAGCAAAACATTGTAGACATTCCTATTCAATCAGTAATAAAAGATCACTTTCTCGTTTCCATATTGTTCACTCTGATGTGGGGGGGCCATATCACATGCCAACCATGGGGGGCTACAGGTATTTTATCCTTTTTATTGATGATTATTCTCGTTATACTTAAATTTATCTCATGAAATCTCGGGATGAAGTACCCAATATTGTGAAAAATTTTCATGAACTCATCATCACCCAGTTTAATACTCGTTTCAAAATATTCCATTATGACAATGCTAAGGAGTATTTTGAGAGAAATCTCTCCACCTATCTTGAAACTTTTGGGGTTATTCATCAAAGTTCATATTCCTACACTCCACAACAAAACGAGGTGGCGGAAAGAAAGAACAGACATGTGGTTGAGGTTGCCGGATCCCTTTTATTTGCATCCCATGTTCCTGTAAAGTTTTGGGGAGATGCTGTTCATATTGCTACCTACCTAATCAACCTTATGCCCTCAGGGTCCTTGGCTTTAAAACCCCCTTCAGTCTTCTCTTCCCGGATGAGGATCTCTTCTCTCCCTCTCCGTGTATTTGGGTGTATTTGTTATGTGCATATTCATAGTCACCAAAAGCATAAATTTGAACCTAAGGATCATAAGTGTGTGTTTCTGGGATATGCCTCTATACAAAAGGGTTATGTTGTTTTGATCCAGTTCGTGGCACCCGCTTTGTATCTTGGGATGTCACCTTTGTAGATCCTAGAATTATCATATGCATCATTCCTCAGTTCTTTTATCTCTAACAACTGTAACTTCCCTTTAAATACTTGCAGCATTTAAATCAAAATTAAGTGCTTTAACAACCCAATAAGCTTTATGCTCAAGCTTTACAGGTAAATGACATGCTTTCCCATAAATGATTCGGTATGGTGACATTCCAAGGATAGTTTTGTAAGCAGTGCGGTACACCCAAAGTGCATTAGAAAGGCGTAAAGGGCAATCTTTACGGTTCAGGTTGACCGTCTTTTCCAAAATTTTCTTGACCTCTCTATTAGCTAACTCAGCTTGCCCATTGGTTTGTGGATGGTAAACAGTTGGCACCTTGTGAATAACATCGTACCTGTGTATCAAAGCTTCAAAAGAACGATTACAAAAATGTGCCCCTTGATCACTAATGATCACACATGGCGTACCATACCAAGATAACACATTTTCTTTTAAGAACTTAACAACAACTTTGTTATCATTAGTACGACATGACACAACTTCAACTCATTTAGACACAGTCAACAACAAGCAGAATATAAAGATAACCAAAATAAGGCAAAATTGGCCCCATGAAATCAATACCCCAACAGTAAAAAATCTCAATAAACAAGATGGGGTTAAGGGGCATCATGTGACGACGAGTTAATGTACCTAACCTTTGGCACATATCACAAGAACGATAAAAGGCATTAGTATCCTTAAACAAAGTAGGCCACTAAAGAGCACTTTGCAAAACCTTTGCAGCAGTCTTCTTCAGAGAAAAATGGCCACCACAAGCTTCAGAATGACAGAAATTAAGGACACTATTAATCTCACTTTCTGGAATACAACGCCTCATGATTTGGTCAGGGCAATACTGAAACAAGTAGGTATCATCCAAAAAAAAAAAAATTCTTACCTCAACCAAGAACTTACACTTATCTTGTGCACTCCAGTTCGATGGAACTTCACCTGAAACCAAATAGTTAACGATGTGGGCATACCATGGCACTTGGCTAACGGTGAACAAATGCTCATTGGGGAAATCATCCCAAATGGATGGGTCACCATCAGTAGAATTATTGAACTCTAATCGGGACAAATGATCAGCCACCACATTTTCAACACCCTTCTTATCCTTGATCGTTAGATCAAATTCCTACAAAAGCAAAATCCACCTAATCAAGCGAGCCTTAGCGTCCTTCTTAGAAAGAAGGTGCTTAAGGGCTGCATTGTCAGCAAACACAGTAATAGGTGAACCAATGTGATAAGCATGGAATTTATCTAAAGCAAAAACAATAGCTAGTAGCTCATTTTCAGTTGTAGAATAATTCCTTTGAGCATTATTAAGAGTTCTACTATCATAATAAATAACAAAGGGCTTCCCCTCCCTTCGTTGTCCTAAAACAGCTTCCATTGCATAGTTACTAGCATCACACATAATCTCAAATGGAAGATTCCAATATGGTGATTACATGGTTGGTGCAATTTAGAGATCAACTCTATTTTGGCCTTGTCAACCTCTATTCATCTTTCAGACACAATGTGTCCCAAAACTATACCTGAAGACACCATGAAATGGCATTTTTCCCAGTTAAGCACAAGCTCTTTTTCTTCATACCTAGTCAAAACCGTTTTCAAATTAATTAAGCATGAATCAAAAGAATCACCAAAAACAGTCAAATCATGTATAAAGAATTCCATGCATTTTTCAACCACATCAGAAAACACACTAAGCATGCAACGTTGAAAAGTAGATGGGGCATTACATAAACCAAATGGCATCCTACGGAAAGCATAAGTACTAAAAGGACATGTAAAAGTAGTATTATCCTGATCTTCTAAAGCTATCTCAATTTGATAATAGCCTGAATAACCATCAAGAAAGCAATAGAAAGGATGGGCCAGCCACATGTTCTAAGATTTGGTCAATAAATGGCAATAGAAAATGGTCTTTCCAAGTGGCTACGTTTAATTTCCTATAATCAATGCACATGTGCCACCCAATTACTACCCTAGTAGGAACAAGAACTCCTTCTTAATTTTCAACTACTGTGACCCCTGATTTCTTTGGCACAACCTTTGTAGGACTAACCCATTTACTATCAGATATAAGATATATGATTCCTGCGCCTAACAGTTTTAAGACCTCCTTTTTAACAACTTTCATTATTAGGTTCAGTCTTCTTTGGGGGTCTCGATGTGGGATAGTTCCTTCTTCTAAATGAATCCTATGGGAACATATCAGTGGGCTTTTACCTTTAATGTCAGCTATGGTATAACCTAGTGCAGCCTTATGTTCTCTTAACAGATTTATCAATTTCTCATCCTGCTCAACACTAAGTTTAGAAGATATTATAACAGGAAAGGTATCACCTGGTCCCAAAAATGCATGTTTCAATCCTTTAGGTAGTGGGGATAACTCCACTTTAGGTGTCTCCATAGAAGATGGCTTCGGTTGGTCTCTCTCACGTGGCAATTCCTCAAAGCGTAGTTTCCAAAACTTCTTTTGCTTATCCTGCGTGTGATTAGAAATAAAGGAAACATTAGAAACATCATTAATAGGATAAAACAAAAATTCATAATTCAAATCAGAATTACAGAGGAGAGATATTTTAAAGATTCAGAATTTTCCCTTTCATCTACTTCCTCTGTAATGAGAGAGTCTGTCATGTAGGTATGATAGCACTCGTCCTCGTCTCGGGGCTGCTTCCTAACATGAAAAATGTTCACCTCAAGAGTCATATTCCCAAATGAAAGTTTCATCAAACCATTCATACAATTAATAAGAGCATTGGCTGTAGCAAGGAATGGTCTTTCTAAAATAAGCAGAATCTTCGACTCACTGTCAGCTACAGATTGGGTATCTAAAGCCAGAAAATCAACAGGATAATAGAATTTATCAATCTGAAGCAAAACATCTTCCACTATCCCCCTGGTTTCCAAATAGAATGGTCAGCCAACTATAACACCACGGACGTGGGTTTTATCTCTCCAAGACCTAATTGCAAGTAAACTGAATAAGGCATTAAATTTACACTTGCTCCAAGGTCCAAGAGAGCTTTGTACTTTGGCGGTGCTCTCTGCTCAATCACCGCACTTACCTGTTCTATCATAAATGCAGTTTTCATGACATGGTGTCTCCTTTTCATGGTACATAGATCCTTAATCACCTTGGCATAAGCTGGTACTTGCTTAATCGCATGCAACAAAAGTAGATTAATCTTAAATTCTTTCAAATGTTCTAAAATCTCACATTGGTTGTCTGAAATTTTTCCTCTAGATCTGAGAGCTTGGGGAAAGGGCACTTGAATCGTAACCTCCTTTTCTGGCTCTTTTGAGGGGACATTTTCATTTCTGCTCGAAGTGGTGACATTTGTGAGATGGGTTTGGCAAAGGCCCATCTAAAACCTTACCACCGTGAGTAGTGATGGCATGGACCCCCTTAATGTTTTCCAAATCAGAGTTGGATCCCTGTACCATATGTGGCCCCTTTGGATTGGTCTGAGGCTGAGATAGAATTTTGCCTCTCTCTTGTATAGTAAGAGCATTGGTAAGTTTAGTTATCTGATTCTTAATATCCTTGTTCTATTCAACCACCTGCGCAATAACATATTCAAACTTTTGGTTAGTCTTATTATGTACCGCTATAAATGCTTGAAGTGTTCCCTCTAAAGGATTCCTATTCGGTCGAGCATTGTATTAGGGTGCAGGATGAAATTTGGATGGTTGTGCCTTTACACTCCAATTGTTGTTGGATGATGTGGGTTGGTTTTGATCCTTCCAACTAAAATTGGGATGGTTCCTTCAACTAGGGTTATAGGTCTCTGAATAGGGTGAGAAAGGTTTCCTTTACATTCCTAAGGCATTACACTGTTCTTCATAAACCTCTCTCATTTGACCATAGGTTGGGCAATCCTGAGTTAAGTGATCCAATCCCCCACAGACAAAAGATGAAGTTCGAGTTTTTACCCTGGCAACCGTGTGGGTGACTTTATTATTTTTCATCTTTAAGGCCTCAAGTTTCCTAGTTACAACTTCTAATTAGGCTTTGAGGTGTCTTGCTCTTTAAGATGGTAAATCCTAGTTGGGCGTGACCTATTAGTACTATCAGTAGCACTAGGTCCAGTCCACGTGTGGGCTTTCTCATCTAACTCATTCAGGTAATCTATGACTTCTTTAGGATCCTTTTGCAAAAACTCCCCATTACACATCATCTCTATGAATTGGCGCTCCCTGCTGATTAATCCCTCATAAAAGTAACTAAATAGCCTCCAACTTTCATACCGATGGTGGGACACAGGTTCTGTAGCTCTTTGAATCTCTCTCAGGCATAGTATAAGGTTTCACTATCCTTTTTACAAAAGGTTGAGATCTGTCTCTTAAGGTTGTTGGTCTTATGGTGCGGGAAGTACTTGTTAAAGAAAGTTTGGGTCATCTCCGCCCATGTACCTATGGATCTCGGTCTTAAAGAATATAGCCAACTCTTAGCTCTCTCTTTCAGGGAAAAAGGAAAAAATTTCAGCCTAACAATGTCTGCAATATCAACTCGGTTATGAAAGGTGGCCATTACCTCTTCAAATTCCCTAATGTGCACATATAGACTCTCACTGTCTAAACCATGGAAATTAGGCAAGAGTTGGATCATTCCAAGTTTGAATTCAAATTGTGGTGTATTCAGAGGAAACATAATGCATGATGGTGTGTCTATTCGGGTGGGGTGCAGGTAGTCTTTCAAAGGCCTGGCAGGGTTGTCCTCGTGTTGACTCATGGTTTTAGAATCAGAGGATGAACTAGGTGAAGTAGATGCTACTTCTTCAAGGAGTGGTAGTGAGTCTATTTGTATTTGTCTAGCAAATCTCCCTCTTTTGTCCCTTGGTCTATTCATACACCCTCAACTCTTTTTTTTTGGGCTTACAAAAAAAAGAAAAGGAAAATAAGATTAAGAAAATAAAATACAACTAAAGAAAATGAAACAAATAAAGGAAATAAAAGAGAAGTAAAGAATGTTCAAACTCAGTTGTTGGTTTGGCTTCCCCGATAACGGTGCCAATTTTTGTCTCGCCCAAAATTATTAACCTTTGGCTAAGCGGTTGTTGAAGCGTAGCTTTAGGTGTCGAATCCATAGAGAAGCTGATTAAACCAACAAAAGGAGTTATCACTAAGAGTGAATAACATAGAAAAATGATTTTCTAAAAATAAAAAGAAGAACAAAAATATTTGAATAAAAGTAACGATGATTAGAAGATGAAAAGTAGTATTGTGATGAATAAGGATTCGAGATTCACTTGATCGATTTGCTTAACTGGTTTCAACTTTGATTCCTATTTATTACTCAATTGCAAGTTTCACATCCTAAACAAACAATCGGAAAATATAACATTGAAACCAACGACAAGAACAAAAGTATTTGTTCTGAGAGAATTAATTTTTGATAAAGAACAGAATGATCTATTCTTACAAGCTACCCAAGAACGACAACATATCAGATTGACAGTATTACAGTCAATGATCAACTCATAAAATAAATCTACCCAATCAATTATTTTCTAACAAATTGCATATAAAAAGAGTATGACTAATCTTATAGGGAAATTGAAGAATATAACTTCAGGGTTTATCAAAATGATAAAATAAATCTCTCAATAACAAAATTAAACATTGAAATCTCTCAAGGAATCAAAGTAAAATAACAAGTAAAACTCATCGATCAAGATCCTCCTTAGCCTTGTTGAAGCTTTGGCCATGCTTGGATGCCATTCTCCCCTATTCTCTTATGTGAAAGACTGAGAAAATAATACCAAAGTAACCTCTGGAAGTCATCCACCTTTTAGGTTAGATTTTTCCTTTTTATTGTGTTGTCAGGCTCCTCAATCTTCTCAGCCCGAATCCACGTCTTATCCCTCAATTTTCGCTTACATAGAGATTGATTTAGAGAAATCTATCAACAAGTGAATTGTAGCTCTATCTTTTAGATGTTCATAGCCTTAAGAATCACCGAATTTCAACATCTATAAAGAAAGATATGCCCAAAATACTGGACTCTGACAGAGTAAAACGGGAAACGAATCAACACTCATACTTGGGCCATGGAACTTGGGTTTGGGTTTCTTGGACCTATGTTTGGGCTTTCCTCCATTCAATTATTAATTATTTCAGCCCTAAATATTGCACAAATAATAAAATTGACATTTATAAAATTATTATGGAAAAATATTACTTTTAAACTCTTTATTTTACAAATATCAATTGTTGAGTACACTTTAAATATACATTTTCATGCTTCCGCCAGCCGTGCCGTGGGCCTGGCTGGTCATGGGCTAGGCCAGGCTAGGCCAACCTATGAGAAGTCCATTTTAAAAAAATAAAAAAGATGTTTACATTTTTATTTCATATGATCTTTGATGTATACAGTTGTTTATATATACAATTAGACCTATTCATGAGCCGGGTAGCCCAACAGCCCGACCCGTCCTGACCTGTTATTTTTTAGGCTTAGACAACATTTCAGGTCCATGGGCTTGAGTTTGGGCTTTCTCAAATAAGCCCAGACTGGGCCCGAGTCCGATCCAATACTTACATATATAAAAAGTACTTATGTTATATATGATAAATAATATATATATATATATATATATATATATATATATATATATGCTTCTTTAATTATTAGTAAATATCAATTTACTATCAGGAAATATAAATTATTTTATTAATTTATTAAATTGTTACTAAATTAATATAATATTAGGTTATAAAAGTATACTGAAAATAAGGCATTTTGTGTACAGATCGGGCTTCGGGCTTTATATAAGGGCTGGGCTCAGGCTTAAGATCTAGGCCCAATGGTTGGGCTAGGCTCGGGCTTACACATTTTCTATTGATAAAGAAGCTCGTGTTAATTATAAAACTGTGATTCTTTACAAATAGTCTAGTATAAAAAAATATATAGCATTCTTATATATATTAATATAATTTTTTATTTAAATGTTATATAATAACATTTAACATATATGCATATGATTTTCAAGTTGAGCTTATTAGGGGTTGTTTAGCTTGGGCCCTATTTGCTAAAGCCATCATTGGACTCCAAAAGTTTGATACCCAATTAGATTACTTTGAATCTTGATGGAGGGTGATTTGACCCGACCCCTTGAGATGGTGACACGTTGACACGACTCAACACAAGTAACAACTCAACACCACAGCCTAACCGTGACTAAGTAACGAGCTCGCAGGACAGCTCGCTACAGCGCGAGCTCGAGGACCACCAATATACTGAAAGGGAATACTCCAAGACAAGTCTATCCCAGCTCGCGAGCTAGGGCAACCAACTTGCTCCAATACTTAGGCAGAAAAACTGCCCCAAAGGCAACCTTAAGAGGAATCACCTCGAAGTACCCCTAGGAGTTCGCTACAAGGTAGCTCGCGACTGAGAGATGCGATGTTTTCAAGAAGCTTCTATCTGACAAGACCGTACCCGTCAGACTGCGCCACGTCTCCTAGCTGACGGTGCAGTCCCTGCCAATTCGACAGACTGCACTCACGTCTCTTGACAGATGGTGGTGTGCCTGTCCTCCCGGGACGTGTCACTCATCCGATTGGGTAGTACCCTGCAACAGTTACCTGCGCAACCTTGGCAGATAACGGCTGCGATAGAGGCCCAGTGGCGGTTATGCCCGATTTGACAAGAACGCCCATATTTAAGAGCCCCTTAGTCGAAGGGGAGGAGGTATCTTGCACCTTGTATCTTGAATCTTATCTTACTTGAACTTGCTCTCGAGCTAATCTCGAGCACTCAGTGATTTAGCGCGACCTACACTCTTAGCCTTCTTTACACTCTTCACTATTTTCTCCAGCGTTCTAACTTAAGCATCAGAGTATTCCCACCGAGCAAATCCCCCGGGAATTCTTCGCCGTCTTCTTCTCAGGTACCGTCCGTTGCCAGCTAGGAGCCAGTCAGCAGCCAGTTAGGAGTGCCCGGATTGCGCAGCATCAAATCTGATTATTAAGTTATAAACATTTGTTACTTTTTATCAAGTATTAAAATATTGTTAGCTATTAAAATATTGTAATTATTAAATTATTGTATTTATTTAAAACACATTAACTTCTGGAAATTATCATATTTTTAGAAGTATGGCTAATTTCTTTGCTAAAACCAATTAAATGTAAATTTTTGGTAATTAAATATAACTTTTTAGTAATTAAATGTAATTTTCTACTATTTATAGCTTAAATTGTAATTATTATTGATTATAGTTTAAAAATAAGTGTTGTTAATTATATTACTATTAATAAATAAAATACATTATTTTTTTATTATTATTCAGTATTTTTTGCAATAAAATACAATTAATTTAATTTTTTAATTATTTTTAGTATTTTAATTAAGCTTTAGGTTTTTCAGATTTTTTGGATTTTTCATTAATTTTTGGTTTTTTTTCATTATTATTCAGTAATTTTTGCATGTGAGTATTTTTCAATAATTTTCAGTATTTTCAGCATTTATTTTTGCATATTATTCACTACAAAATAAATTTGCATTTGCTTTTAGTAAAAATAAATTAAATAACTAAATAAATACCATAGTTAATAAAAAATACAACTAATTTTCAATATTTTTCAATAATTTTTGGCTTGGATATTTTTTAATAATTTTTTTTAGTAATTTTTAATAAAAAAATACTATTAAATGTACTTTTTAATTATTTTCAATAAATACCCTTATTAATATAAAATATTGTTAATTTTCAATATTTTTAATTATTTTTAGTATTTTAATATGTTTAGGTTTATTAGAATTTTCTGGATTTTTAATTAATTGTTGGTATTTTTTCATTATTTTTCAGTAATTTTTGCAATAAAACACTATTAATAAAACTAGTTCTACATTTTAAATTTTCATTTAATTTATCATTTTTAATGAGTTCATTATGCACAATAAAGTCTCATCTCATAAAAACTATTAATTACTTAAAAATGTATTAATACAAAATTATCTAATAATATTATTAAAACTATCAATTAATATTTTTATATTTAACTTTCTTATTTAGTAAAATGGGTTCTGCATTTTAAATTTTCATTAATTTCCATCATTTTTAATGATTTCATTATATATCCACAATAAAGGTCTCAACTCATAAGTTATCTAATAATATTATTAAAAATATGAATTAATATTTTTATATTTAAATTTCTTATTTTTATTAGCATTTATTAAGTTTTATTTTTAAGTGGAATACTGGAATTGAAACACATTTTTAATATTTAGTAAGTTTTGTTAATATTTATTTTATTGAAAGTTTAATGGATTTTTAAATTAATAATTTTTTTATTATTTAACCTCAACCTACTTATATTATTTGATTTATGTTATTACTATTCTCCCTCTCTCTCTCTTAAATGTAATAATAACATGCATTAAAATAAGTGGCTTTGGAAAACTCATAGGTCTCTAATAATAACATACATTAAAATAAGAGGCCTTAGAAAATCCAAAGGCCTCTGTGGAGCTTTATTGATTCAATCAAAATATACAATGATTACTTTTTTATATTTTAAAACAAAAAAATTAAAAAAATTAAAAAAATAGATAAATAATTTCTCAAGGAGAGACATGCTTACATATCTCACTGAACTGGGCTTACTCATCGGATTACCCGGCCCAAGAACACGTCTATTTGCGTATCCTCTTCTAAATAATCACTCAGTGTTTGACTGTCGAGGAAAGACAAAAGACTTCAATTGATTACCTACATATCTCACTGCCGTTAATATTTCAAAGCTCACCGAAGAGACCCATTTTTCAATGCGCCCAAAATCTGAAGCGCGGTTAATTATCATACTCCTCACCACCCTCCCTAAGCTCGGAAGTAGCAAAAGTGCAAAATTATGACGAGGTGCAGTTAATACCGACAGCGTGGATAACCAGATGCCCTGGTCAAACTTCCTCCGCGTCGTTTCATTTACTTATTTACCCTATAACCCTATATAACTCCTCTTCATCTCCACTTCTCTGGCACAGTACAGTCACCGCCAACCCCACCAGTAGCTGCTGCTCCGTCAATATTTCTCTAACAGGCAAAATAAGGCAAAAGGTCCTCACTATGGTTCTTCTCAAGCTTGCAGACAGGCTCTTGTACCAGCTCTTGGGAAACTCGTATTACAGAGCAGCTAGGAAGATCAGAAACTATGGCTTCTTCTTGAGAAATCAATCGTTTAGATCATCACAACATGGAATGTTCCCTAGTATTACCAGGTGTAGTTTGGAGCGTAGGGGTTCTGGGACTTTGGTCTGTGACATTCATGGTACCTTATTAAGGACCCAGTCTTTCTTTCCTTATTTCATGTTGGTTGCTTTTGAAGGTGGTAGCATTTTTAGAGCCTTTTTGTTGCTTCTTTCATGTCCTCTTTTGTGGGTTCTGGACTATGAACTCAAGTTGAGGGTCATGGTGTTCATCTCCTTCTGTGGTCTTAGGATGAAGGACATGGAGACTGTGGGAAGGGCTGTTTTGCCCAAGTTTTTCCTTGAGAATCTCAACCTTCAGGCTTATAATGTTTTAGCTTCAACTGGGAGAAGAGTTGTTTTCACTAGTGTTCCCAGAGTAATGGTTGAATGGTTTCTCAAAGATTACTTGGGGGTTAGTGATGTTTTGGGCACTGAGTTGCATAGTGTTGGTGGCTACTTCACTGGCTTTCTTTCTGAGTCTGGGTTGCTTGTGAAGCATAGGGCACTCAAAGAGTTCTTTGGAGATGAAAAGCCTGATATTGGCCTTGGGAGTTCAAGTTTGCGTGATCATCTCTTCATCTCCCTTTGCAAGGTAAGCTTGCTTTGACCTTTTTCAAATATAATTCAAGTCAATCATGATAAGAAAAATATATAAAAAGATACATATAGAGACTGCAGAATAATGGGTATGATAGATTTATAAAAAAAGTATTACAAAAGCCTCCCCCCCACAAAATGGGGAGAGAGAGAGAGAGCAAAAGTTTGCTTATATTGGTTTTCTTTGGATTTTGTATGTATATTAATGTAGGGATAGATGTTTGTACCGATGTATCTAAGTATCTGTTGATGCATGTTTTTGGCAGGAATCCTATGTGATAAACAAGGAAGATGGCAAGAGCAGTAGTGCAAGTTCGGTGGTGCCAAAAGAGAAATACCCCAAACCTCTAGTATTTCATGATGGAAGACTGACTTTCTTTCCAACTCCATTTGCAACTCTTACTATGTTCTTGTGGCTTCCACTAGGAATAACTCTAGCCATCTTTAGATTGGTTGTGGGTATCTTGCTGCCTTACAAGCTATCCATTTTATTAGGTTGTTGGAGTGGTGTTAACCTAAGGGTTAAGGGGTCGGACCCATCAATAAGGTCAGGCAAGAAACAAGGGGTTCTCTATGTTTGCAACCATAGAACCCTCTTAGATCCTGTATTCCTCAGTACTGCTCTATGCAAGCCAGTCACTGCCGTAACATACAGCCTAAGCAGGATGTCTGAGATAATTGCCCCTATAAGAACAGTAAGGCTGATAAGAGATAGACAACAAGATGGGAAGACCATGGAAAGGCTGTTGACTGAAGGTGATCTGGTGGTTTGCCCTGAAGGAACCACATGTAGGGAGCCATTCCTACTGAGGTTCAGCTCTCTGTTTGCTGAATTGACTGATGAAATTGTTCCTGTAGCAATGGCTGTTCATGTGAGCATGTTCTATGGGACGACAGCAAGTGGGTTCAAGTTCTTGGACCCCATCTTCTTCTTCATGAACCCAAACCCTAGTTACCAGGTTCAGTTTCTTGGGAAGGTTTCCCGACAGCTAACATGCGCCGGAGGAAGATCTAGCTATGATGTAGCTAATCACATTCAAAGGCAGATAGCAGATGCTTTGGGGTTTGAGTGTACAACACTTACAAGGAGAGACAAATACATGATGCTAGCCGGCAATGAAGGGGTGGTGTATGACAGCAGTAAAAGGCCTCGTTTAAAGCACATAATATCAACACTGCATGAAAGAGAACAGAAAGAGAAATAAATAAAAACACATTTTAAACTTTTTGTGATGTAGTTTTTGTCTGGTTTTATTTGGGGTCTAATATATTTACCAGTTACTACTGTTTATTAATGGGTTTTGATTGTTACTTTTATTTATTTGTTTATTTATTTATTTATTTTGTATCCTTGGTCCACTAAGTTGTGATTGATGTTATTTCTGCATGTAAATCAGTTAATAATATAAACTAGTACAACTTCTCATAAATGACTCTGCCCAACCACTTTTAGTTCTTCTAGTAATAAACCCATGCAATTCATGTTGTCCAATAGAAATTTGGTCAGGTTGGGTCTATAGCAAGGTCTATATATAGGGTTGATTTTGTGTTAACCCTTAACCCAATCTACCTAATTAATTCATATCCCTATTTCATAAGAGATGGTTAAATTAAGAACCAAGGCTAAGAGGGTTATTTTGTGATTTCCTGTATTTAATTTAAATTAAAAAAACCACATATATGAGAAATGAGAGAAGGTCTGAATGAGCTATTTTGTGTTATAGATGTTGGGCTCATGGATTACTTCAAGCATAAAAAATGGGGAAATGAAGAATATTTGATGTGGGGACACTAAAGCGACATCTAGTTAATGCGCATTCTCTCCACCACCCATGACCCATGTATAGTTTCTCTTCCCCTCCTTGCATCGATGTATGTAGGATGTGGGGATTTTTTTTCCATGTTTTAATTAATGGCACGTTAATGCAGGCATTTAGTGATGCATTAAATCATGTTAAGGACGTTGGTAACCAGCATGCAGCTGAGCCCTTGAGTCTGATGCTAATATCAGCCTTTCATCTTTCCACAATTATTGGCAAGTTCTCTCTTTCCTTCACTCATTATTTATTGTATTTTTTTGTCAATTTTGTTAGTTCTAGTGTGTTCTACCATTACCTTGATCCAAGCATTTTTTGAGTTTGCTTAGATGGCCAAGGGCCTGTTTGGGAGGGCCATAGCTATGTTTGAATGCTTTCACTTTCACTGAACTGCTTTGGAGAAGAAGTTACTAATTAAGAGAAGCTTCAGCCGAATTTTTTGGTTTTCTCCATTTTTCACCAAACATTGCTTATAAACATATTTGCATGGGCGCCCACAGAAGTGCATCACCACTGTGCATTGGGAACATCTCCCTATGACATGTATGATATGGGAGATGTTCTCAATGCACGGGAGTGATGTACTGTGGGGCACGTGGGGGGGTTGCAATATATATATATAACATAATATATTGTGGTTTATTCAAAAGGAGAGATCCAACCAAACAATGTCTAAGTAGAAAGAGAACTAAACATGAGTATTATAGATTGTGTTTGTTTGTAAAACATGGTGAAGACAATTAATAATCACCTCAATATGATTTCACCAAAAAAATTTTGATACACGATTAATTCTTCATTGCTTAGGGCCAAGAGAATGGTGGAATAGAAGACCCCAGATAGCTGGCACCACGATTGGGGAATGGCCTTTTCTAGGGCCAACTGCAGAAGATTGCTCCTTATCTGAATGATGAAAAGATTCATACAATAGAATATAGATTGTTTTTCTTCTCCAGGAAAAGCAGAAAAGTAAACTCATTTAACAATGTGCGCCACTCTTCAGGTAATAGATACAGCTTGGAATATGCTTTTGATCAATTCAGCACAAAATATGTGCTAAGTCAAATTGAAAACACCAAATGGTGTTGGGTCAAATCGAAACCACCAAATCATAACACCATAAAATTAATTTTGATGGGTCAAGTGTGAAGATGAGAGAACTGCAAGAAGTGTAAATTCTGAGCGATGTAATTAAACATTCTCATTTGCATTTATAGGGTTTGGATGGAGTATAGTTTTACACCGAAAATTGATATAGAATTCTTCTCAGGGTAGAGTTTTATATTGATAATTGATATAAATGCAACATTGACAAAAGTGATGTAAGGCTCAATTTGAAAGAAGTGCAAATATAAATATGTAGAGTGCAAAACCTCATATTTTGTATGTGTTTGCATTTGTACTTTTTTCCAAACTGAGCCTAAATGTTTACATTGATAATCACACTTTTCATTTTTATAACGATTCACAACTTTAAATCGATCGGTGTTGAACTTTATTGATATACTTTTACATCAATAAATATTTACATCTTATTCAAAAACAGCCTTTGATCAAATCCTAAAACATTGATCTAAATTTTTAGGAATTAGTAGGGTAAATGTAGCTGGACAAAGCGTAGGTTGCAAAGAGAGGTTGTCCATCAGATTGAAGGAGACTCGAAGATCATCTTCAACTGACTGCCTCAATAGCAAAATGATCACAGATAAACAAATCAAGTAACAAACTTGCTGCCAAGTAATAGATTTTCATACGTCGAATATGTGTTTGTTGCCTAAGTAATAGATTTTACACCAATTTCGTTCCTTAGCATGTTTAGGGGCAATTTCATAACTGCTGAAGTTGTTTAACCCACAAAGGCAGCCTATAAAAATTTCACCAAATTGACTTTGTCTAGATTCTTGGGGAAGCCTACTCTCATTTGTAGCTATTATGGCCTGGTTTAACATCATTCTTGACTACTTCTGTTCTTGAGGAAATTCCTGTTTCGGAACATGAATTCTATTTCTTGTTCTTAAGGAATAACATGGCTTGTTTGGCAAACTGTTTGGGTAGTCCAATTATTTCTTTAGATTAATTCTTCATATCCATACACATACTAAAAAGTAAAAACAGTATTTGGGCTTTGACAATATCATCGCTTTAGATGAACTTTACCAAAATATCATCAATATAAAAATATCTAAAACAATTAAAAGAATGTAAACCCGAAATCCTATCCAATGGAGCAGACGGGTCTGATTCAATTGTTAAGATCGGATGGATCACTGATTGAGTCAACAATTTCGTAATACAGTGAGTTAAAGGTTGATCCAAACCGGGATTGATACTAGGTCAGTCGTATAATCAGCCAGTCAACTACAGGTTGAAAACATTGACTATTGTAAATTAAGGGATAATGTGGACTGCAGTCCACCTCAGAAATCTGAAGTTGCAGCCCCCTCCTAGTCTACTAGTAGCCGCCACCCTCCCATAAACCGCATCCCGCCCATGAATTTGGCATCACTCCACGGGCAGGATTCAGTCCACCCCTAGAAATCTTAGCTCTCCACTCTAGAGGTGGACTGAACTATAAAAACCCCTATAATTAAATCCAACAGTTGGTGTGAAACCTACAAATGGCATCTGTTCATCCGAATTTAAATTTGAATTCAATCTAGTTAAGGGTGATACGAATTCGATCCATGTAATGCACAAATTAGTAAAGATAATTTGAATTTTGTATTTTTACTTAAGTGTCAAAGGTTCAAGTTTCATACAAGTTATTCTCAATTGATTTTATTGGTGGCAAAGTCATTTTTAAACCATTTTATTAAATAATATATAATACTTCTATCATTTTAGTTTGATTTATTTATATTATTCAATCCAAAATTGATTTGAATTCAACATAAATCTGGTGGATAAGATCTAATTTGGATTTGAATATGAAGAAAATCAAATTTGGATCTACCTATATCTAATTCGATCCTTTTGAAGCAGAAGTCCTACTGTTCTATAGATTGTGTAATTTATTTTCCATTTAGTGACCCTCAAGAAATTAAGGGATCGGCTTCAATGCTCACAAGATCATGTTCACGAGACTGTACGAATGATATAAGGACCAAATCCAATTTCCAGTAAATTGACTTTATTAAGAAATCATCCAGGTTTCAAGCCCTATTTGGGAGGGCTTCTTTGTTGATTGAGCTGCTTTGCTTGTATGTTGGTATTATATTGTATGTTTGGGAGGGCTTCTTTGTGTATGTTGATCTTATATTGTATTCATATATTTATATCGATGTTGAGTATGTTAAATATCTGGAATATGTTATAAATGTTGATCATATAGTGTGTTCATAACTTTATTATGTTGTAAATGTTGATTCTATGCGAGAATATAAAGATATGGAAAAATATTGACACCAAGGACACAGAGTAAGAGATAAATCAGGTAGAGGATAACAAAGAAATAATGCGTATAGATTATATAAAAGATCTTTTATAGCGTGTCCAATTACTAGAGGATGAGAGACAAAAAAACGTATACAAGACCTTAACTATCGTTTCCAAGTTTTAGAGGATAAGTGTAATGGGGACGTGCTACCCCAGGCTTGTGTAGCACCAAAAAAAAAGAGGATAAATGTAATGCTAAATTAATGATGAACCTGTAGATGTGGCCCTTACACACTGACATCTAGAAAAAAGGTCTGTGGATTAAGTTATTTCTTGCCAAACATGCGAGTTTTCGCATATTAGTTAATAAACTAGATAACATGTAGGGTTGTTCATAAGAATGCCCAATCCGATCAAAACGATTAAACCGGACCGATCCAATCTGAGTCAGCCGGGTTTTCATCCGTACTGGTCGGTTTCGAATTGGGTACATACATAAACCGAAATCTTGGGTCGGTTTCGGTTTTCTTGCATGAAAACCAAAACTAACCTGACCCGACCCTAACCGAACTAATATTCTATTAGTTTGGTAGTTCTTACTTCCTAGTTTGAGTAGTTTCCTAATTCCTAATAGTCTTCTACTTTTAGACTTTTATAGAACTAAAACTCTAGAAGACCCATTAGGCAATTACAATTAGAATTCAATTAAGTGTCCTTTTTTAGTTTTTTACCTAGATTAGAATTTAGAAGGTTTCTAAATTTTTATTTTATTGATTTACCTACCTAGATTTACCTAGTTTTTTACTCTATAAGGCCCATTATTGACACTTGTTTTTACATGAAGAATTTATTGTTTTTATTCTTTACCTAAATTAAATTTAGATTTATCTTGGACTCTTGAATATCAAATTATCAACTAATTCAGATTTTATTTGGCTTTGTACAGGAGCAAAACCAAAACCGACCCAACCCGACTCAAACCGATCAGGTCGGTTTGGCCTGTCAGTGGGTCGGTTTCGGTTCCCACCTTAGCTAACCCGACCAGGTCGGGTCGGTTGAGAAAATCCCAAGAAACCGACCCAACTCGACCCGTGAACACCCCTAATAACATGGTTAGATGATCCACCTCCATCGAAACTTAGATTCTTCAATCGAGTTGTAGTTTTAATTAGTAGTAGTAGTAATTGTAATTGTTGTTACTTTGGTAACAATCTTGAGATAAAGAAGAGGATAATCTTTTTTTTAATCTAGCTTTGTTAGTATCATGGTGCTGTTTTTACATCAATCTCAAGTAAAAAATGGATTTTATTTGTTTCGATCGACATCGATGTTGAATAAGTTAAGTATGTTGTGTATGTTGTAATTGACATCGATGTGGCTTGTGAAAAGTGTGGGTCATACTTCCATCCCCTAGGATACTTTGGGGGTTGGCTTGGCACAGCCCACGGCCTGAGCTGTGCTACGGGTTGGGTTGGTCCGTGGGTCGAGCCTTGGACTAAGTTGGGTCGCATGTTGGAAGGGTTAGGGTCTATCATATGGATGGCCAAACCATGCTAGATGGCTGGGCAAATTTTCAAAAATTTTTTTAATCCTTTTAAGAATTGAATTCCCTATGTTTTAAAAAACTACATTTTTTTCGGGTCGTTCGTTCACTGAATCGGGCAGACTTGAAACCAAACTTAGAGGGATATGTGTACCTAATACGGATACCACAAATCCAGATCCCAAGGTGAAAGTTCATGCCCAAATCAATCCTAAAACCATGCTTCACTGAACATGGCGTAGTGTATAGGTGAAGCTGATTCAATAACACAGTTTTAAGCAAAACTACAACCCAACTGCTTGGATCGAACTAGGGAAGGTGAGTATGAAATTCCTATGAATTTTTCTTGAAAAAATCAGAAGAAAATTGATCTCTATCAGTCCTTGATAGTTGATATTGAACTGGGAAAAAACTGAGAGACAAAAGGGTGCAGAGAGAACAAAAAACTGCAAAAATATAAAACTGTCTTGGACTGGTCCACCTCATCTTCTTTTGTAATCTCTTATAAAGCTATCTCCTAATCTAATTAGGAGATAATCCAAATCTAAATCAGATATAAACTCTAAGTAAAGATATACCTTATCTTGATTATGGGCCTTAGGCCCATCAACTATAAGGCTCACGATTCCAGAGTGTTGCTTAGCCCACTTATGCTTGATTTGTATGGCGTGGGACCCCACAATGACCTCACATAAGTCCATATGGGTTCAGCCCAGCCTCTATGAAAAGGCTTGGCCGAATTCACTGTTAAACGCAGTGAACCCTTGAGTACATTACTATGGGCCCAACATTTATAATTAAATGATCATTGAATTCAGTCATCCTATGAAAATCCAAGGATAATGAATTAAAGTAAGATAGATCCCATCAAATAATCAACCCTTAATGGTCACTTACACTTAACATCTTAGCCCATAATAATCAAATGCTACCCGACAGGGAATGACCTCTCCCCTGGCTGCAAGGTGCATTTCGGATGGATCTTCGGAATTAAAACATTTTCATAAAACATTAATATATATATATATATATATATATATATATTGCAAAATCAAATTTCAAAACACTGTTGAAATTAATTGCCTACAGTTCAAGTTTCCATTAGAGAGAGTGTAAACCTTATCATTCACTTTGTCCGACATAGGGGTCGATCCTATCACTATGATCACCCACTTAGGCGAATTCTCAGACTGCCTCTACATATCTAGTGTAGTACCATAATCAAATCTAGGGGTTATGTGTAATTTTCAGTTTTGTCCATCAATTTCCAAAGTCCAATGCATAACTGGAAAATGATAGTTCGGATTCATTGTTTCATCCAAACACACTCTGCATGTTCTTTAGGTCTAACCTTAGCAACTGAGACAAACTGCCTCAACTTCTTTGGTAGCACATCAATGTCAGCCTTGGCAGGATAAACTCTCCAAGTCTGTCCAACAGCTAAGAATATTTTAAACTAATACGAGTTTCATAAGTGTCCAATTTAAGGGGTAATTTCACAAAAACATGCTAATATCAACATGAAACAATAATATACTTTTATTCATTTACAATAAATATATCTATACATCAATATGATTTGAGCTAAGGGCATACACTATCTAACACTGCGAATTAGACGAATAATATATAATAGTTTAATTTATTTATACTATTCAATATCTTATGGTGACCCAAATTTGATTTAAATTCAATATAAATATAATGGATAATATAGACAAATCAAATTTGGATCTACCTATATCTAATTCGATCCATTTGGAGAGAAGCCCTCTTGTTCTATGGATTTTGTAATTTATTTTCCATTGACACCCAATAAATTGACTTGCGGAATCATCCAAGTTTCAAGCCCCGTTTGGGAGGGCTTCTTCGTTGATTGAGCGAGCTGCTTTGCTTAAACCAATTTGGAAAGGCTAAGATAGTTTCATTGGAAAGTTGACTTATCTGTTCACGTTCATGTTCATGTAAGTGTATTTCTCGCTTTCTGGTTTTTGACTAAACATGACTTTTACATTCCAGTTCTTACGTCATTTAAGACCAGAAGCCCTATATGAAAACCCTCCCAAATGGGCACTCAATTTGAAAGGACTTCAGCCATCGAAAAAAAAAAAAAAGAGAAACAATTGATTCAGAAAACCAAACAAAATAATTGAAACCCGGAATCAACCAGTGCCCCGCCCCACATACATTGCGAGGCCCTATATGTTGGCCCATAATAGAGCAACTTTTGGGTTTACTAATGGATCAGGCTAATCCAGCAACAAACCTACGACCCAATTGGAGCCCAACTCCATCCGGGGCTGGGCTAGCCATTTTAACCAAACTTAAAGTATCCAGACCGTTAAATACTATGTTGTTGATAATTAAATAATACTGTTTAAAATTGCACTCAGTTCAGTTCGGATAGAGTACAAATACAGATATATACAGTATAAATATATACAAAATACAAGGTTTTGCACTCTATATAACTGTATTTATATTCCTTTCAAACTGAATTTGCAATGCAAATCAAATTCATTTGTTTGTAACATTGATTTGCACTATTGCCTGATACAAAATATATACTTTTTGTCTCATTTGCACCACCTTCCTCTCTTTAATAAAATGGGACCAGGTCATCATGCTTCCTATCTCATTCCAAAACAATTAAACAAATAACCCTTCTATTTCTGTTCTTTTCATATAAGGTGGGAACGACATTTTGCTTTTTATATTACTTCTTACAAACCAAAGTCAAATATGAAACCAGTAGAAATGAGATCAATTGATCAAACAAACAGGGTCTTAGCACCACTTTATGAGAACCTAATGCAATACAATAGAAACTCTCTCTTGATTTTATTCATTGATGTATGCCAAACTTTTGCTCTAGCAATATCATAAAACAACCCTAGCAATATCACAAGAGAACTGTAAAAACGTAAAATAACCATTCCTTGATAGAGTAATGGGATTTCTACACAAATTATTAAGACTGCGTTTTGAAACGATGCAAATGGAGTGTAAATCCTGGTTCAGGGTAAATTTGCATTATGTTCATTTTTGCCTCTGGTTTGTAATATTACATTTATGCATTGACAAATGACAGATCAATGCATATTTACATTGATAATAAGATATAAAAGTACATCAATAAAAAAGAAGTAAATTTGCATTCAAGTGGGCTTTTGATTAAAAAAAAAAGCATATGCTTTATTGAAATTCATGTTTGCATCCATTACAGCTAAAAGTCTATTTGGTAAAAAGATAAATTTGTCAGTATAAAACTAACCCAATTTTACAATTTATTTAAACAATTTTACACTCTACATATTTGCATTCACACTTATTTGCATCATTTCCAAACACAACCTAAAAAATTACAATCTATTGTTCTGTGGATCAGCCTCTATCATCTTCCACATACAATGCCCATCTATCAATTTGTAGTTGAGGAAGCGTTAGCCCAACCTTATCTCTCTTATTGGGGGCCCATTACGTCAACAACTCAAGGGCGCACTGCGTCATCAACGGCGTTGTTGGTTGTGATGGTGAAGGCCAACTAGATGATGACTTATCAGACTGAAGTGGATTCCATTGTGTTTGAAAGCTCAAAAGCTGAAGAGTAATAGGATGAGCAGACTGTCTGAGCTGGCAATCCTAATGCATCCTCCACCATCCGATTGTGCCATGGGCCCTGCATGGCTTGATTTAGCCGTCTGATGAACCCCCCACTCAGCCCCTCACAATAATTCAACAGGTGTGCCATGGCAACGCTGTCCTTGTCATCATCCCAGCAAGTAGTGTTAGACTCCGGTGACGGCAACCGCAACCCATTGCCGGAATCTGGTGAGCGGGTGAACCCTGCTGCAATGCTTATGTACTCGACCATACCATCTAGAAGAGACGTGGGTACACTCTTCTCGCTGTCCCAAAGCCATACACGAGCCATGCCATGCTGCACCGCCGATTCCATTGCCTTCTCCACGTTAGCCTCCTCCATCACTGAGGGGCTGATGTGAAGAACGAACTCATCTCTGTTACTACACTCCACAACCACCGCGTGCGGTAGTTTCCGGCTGGCAAGCCTAACGGTGACACGGTCAACTTTCTTCTTGGGGAGGTGGTGGTCATCATCAGGATAGAGAACCCTTTGAGCAAACTCACTTGTGTTGAGGATAATTCGAGTTACCTTGTCATTCGAGACGAAGAAGAGTTCAAACCGACGTCCTGCCGGAGTATCTCCAGCTTCGTTGATGATAATGATCTCGAAGCCTTTTGAGGCTTCATAATTTGCCCATATTGAGATAAGGCCAATGAGAAAGAGTAGAACCAGACGGGGTATGATCGGATAACTGGACGAGGCGGCAGCAATATCTTCATCCTCGGCGGAGATGGTAGTCGTGGTGACGGTGGAGATGAGAGGCCGGAGGAGGTGAGGATCCTCCATCACTCCTTGAGGCATGTAGAGACGAGCTGGAAATTGGAAGATTGGGCCCAGAGAAGTTAAATCCTGTGAAGGGGCTCTCCAAATAATTGAGACAGTGAGGCCCCACTTGCAAATTTTATAGTTTATAATTCCAAGTTGATATTTTTAAATTCAGTTTCAAATAACTGATTTCATATATACAAAAGGACCATTCACATGCCATAAGAGCAGAGATGTGAGATTAACTACCCACCATCCACCAATCAATGGGCCTAAGCTAAATTAATAATAAGAAGAAAACATACAAAAACAAGGTCCTTGGTTTTTGGTGGGTTTAATTGTTAAACCGGATCAATTACCTGATTCAACTGTTCAACCCATGATCCGAGCAGTTTTTCAGTTCAACATCTGGGGTGGATTTGAAAACATCTAGGGGGGTTATTTTTTTGGATTTTGAGAGGGGGAAAATTGGTTAATGGGATTTTGGTTTTCATTGACCAAGAATTCATTGTTGTTTTTTCAGATTTATGTGGGGACTTTATTTTCCCGAGTAGGTGGATAAATAACTTTCTCACCTAGGAGAAACACTTGAATGAGACAAAAATGCCATTTTTAATAATGGATTTTTATGGCTAAAATAATCATTACCTTATTTACATGAGAAATAAAAGAACATGGGTAATGCACTTACACGGGTAAGTGTTTCCCAGGAAAAACTTACCCAGATAACTGAAAAACTATAACAGAATAGGGACAAAATAAAGTGCAAATAAAAAGCTGCAAATAAAGAGTAACTCCACTTCTTCTTGATGGATCCAACAACACTTGAACACAACCTTGGACTTCACAAAGCTGATGATACAATCCGAATTGGGCAGAACCTTGTTGGAGGTTTTGATAGCTTTCCAATAAAGTGAATAACTTTGTTGGGTAGAGCTTTGTGACTTCTGCACATTCCCTTTTATAGGCGATTGCCACAACGTCTCTCCTATGAAAAGGGAGATAAGAGCCGTTGCAAAAGATTTACTCACCAACACTTATCTTGTTCTACCCCTTCGGATTGAGACAAGTGTCTCAATGATCATGGTTTTAAACCACATGATCACTCAGCCCATTCTAAGCCAAACATCCTCTTGCTGACTTACTCAAAAGCTGAAATGGATCCAATTTAGACCCAATAACCACCCTGTGAACAAGTCAAAAACAGTTTACAGAAAACAGATTTTTTTTTAGAAAATAAATAATAACATATAACAAAAATTATAATTGGTGTGTGTTGTATTGTGTTCACAAAGATGATATCATTAAGCTACTCCATCAACGTGTGGCTTTTCACATGTCCAGTGGATTCTCCTACACATTGAGGATTCCAAATCGAGGGCCTATGGCCACCCGTTCCAACATCTCCCACTTGGCCAGTTAGGCCCGAGATGTTTGGTTGCTTTTCAATCCCATTGACACCATGTGCCTTTTAAAATCACTAACCCCAATGGGCTTTGTCAATGGATCAACAACCATATCATTTGTCGGCACGTGCTCTACCAGGATCTCATTCCGTTGGTAGATATCATGAAGATACCAGTATTGCAAGTCAATGTGCTTTCATTTTGGACCAATTTCTCCATTTTTTATCGTCTTGATGGCCACTTCATTATCATTGAACATTCTGATAGCTCCTTTAGGTGCACCTGGTATTTTTAATTCTTCCAAGAACCTTTTTATCCAAATTCCTTCTGATGTTGTTGTGCTGCCAGCTATGAACTCAGCTTCCATAGTATATTTGGCTACACAGCCTTGCTTTTTGCTTGCCCAAGAAATGGCTCCTCCTCCCAGAAGGAAGATGAACCCGGTAGTAGATTTTCTATCATCCGGGTCTCCTGCAAAATCAGCATCACAGTAACCCATCAATTCTAATTGATCACAAGAGTATGTTAGTCTATAATCCTTGGTTTGTTGTAAATATCTTAGAATACTTTTAATGGCTAACCAATGTGCAGTTCCTGGATTATTTTGGTATCTACTAACAAGACTAACAACATAAGACAAATCAGGTCTTGTACATAACATTGCATACATTAAACTACCAACTGCTTGTGCATAAGGAACATTCTTTATGTAACTTACTTCTCTTTCATTTCTAGGTGACATGTCCTTAGACATTTTAGTTCCTTTGCAAATAGGAGTATCGATTCCATTACAATCTATCATGTTAAACCTTTTAAGTATCATTTGTAAATAATTTTCTTGTGAAAGAGATAATGTCTTATATTTTCTGTCTCATTCTATTTTTATTCCAAATACATAGCTAGCATCTCCCATGTCTTTCATTTCAAAATTAGTACTTAACCAATGTTTTGTTTCATTTATCATAGATATATTATTACTAGCTATTAGAATATCATCAACATATAAGGAGAGTATAATAAATGAACTCCCACTATTCATTGAGTAAACATAGTGATCGAATGGATTTGGGATAAACCCAAGTTTTGTGATGGAATTATGAAATGTGTAATACCACATCCTAGAGGATTGCTTTAGTCCATATAGAGACTTGTTCAATTTATATACTTTATTTTCCTGCCCTTCTCTTATGTATCCTTCTGGTTGTGTCATATAAATTTCTTCATTTAGCTTTTCATTTAAGAAAGCGGTTTTTACATCCATCTGACATAACTCTAAATCAAAATGTGCAACTAAGGACATTAAAATTCTAATGGAAGTAAATCTTGCTACCGGTGAGTAAGTTTCATCATAATCTATACCTTCAACTTGTGTATATCCCTTTGCTACAAGCCTAGCTTTGTATTTTTCTATAGAACCATTTACTTTTAATTTCTTTTTGAAGATCCATTTGCTTCCAATTGGTCTTCTATTACTAGGCAAATCTATCAATTCTCACACTTGATTTTTATTTATTGAATTTAGTTCTTCATTTATGGATTCTTTCCATTTTTCTTTATCGGGTGCTTTCATAGCCTCCGAATAGCTTATTGGATCATCTATTGATTCTTCATTTAAGAAGGTATAATAATCTTTCAATTTGGAAGAGGGAAACCTTTCTCTTTGAATTTTTCCTAATGTATCATTCTTTGTTGTATATGTTTCTTTTTGTATATCTTCCTTTTCTATTTCAAATAATTGAATCAAGACACTATCATTTTCATCTTTTATTTGGTCTTCTAAGAACACGACATCCCGACTTTCTATGAATTCAATAGATCCATCAGATTTATAATTTATGAATTTGTAACCTTTGTTGTTTTCAGAATATCCTATAAAGGTGCATCTTATGCTTTTGTTATCTAGTTTGTTTCTTAGTTGACTAGGAGTTCTAACATAGGCACTAGAACCCCAAATTTTAATATTATATAGGTATGGTTTTCTACCAGTCCAGATTTCATGAGGTGTCAATTTATCCACTTTAGTTGGTATTTTGTTTAGAATATAAATTGATGTAGTTAATGCTTCACCCCAGAAATGTGTTCCTAGATTGGAGTGTGATAACATTGACCTTACCATGTCAAGTAGAGTTCTATTCCTACGTTCAGCAACTCCATTCTGTTGTGGAGTATAACTCATGGTTAATTGATGTTTTATCCCATTTTGTATACAAAAATCATTAAATAGATTAGATATATACTCACCACCTCTGTCACTTCTTAATATCTTTATTTTTCTTCCTAATTGGTTTTCTACCTCTAACTTGTATTCTATAAATTTTTCTAATACCTCAGATTTTCTTTTAATCAAATAAACATATCCATATCTAGAGCTATCATCAATAAATGTCACAAAGTATTCCATTCCCTTGTGTCTTGACATTTAGTGGACCACAAATATCTGAGTGTACGATATCTAACAATTCTTCTGATTTTCTTCCTTTATTAAATGGTAATCTGGATAATTTTCCACTAAGACATGGTTCACAGTATTTAAAGTTAATTTCCATCTTAGGTATTAAGCCACTTGAAGACATCCTCATCATTTTGTCTTTATTAATATGACAAAGTCTCATGTGCCATATATAGGCATTTTCATCCACATTATATACACAATCAAAATAAGCAGAAGAAACATTCACTTTATTAATAGATAAATGATACAGACCATCAGACTTAGTTCCAAACAATAAGACTCTCCCATGTTTTCCAATTGACACTTTTCCTCCCCTAAAACGAACTTCAAAACCCTTTTCATCCAAAAGGGGTACAGACAAAAGATTATGCCTAACACTAGGCGCATACATTACATCATTTAAGATAAGATTTGTATTTTCATTGATGACTATTTTCACTTTCCCAACACCTAGTACATCACAATAGGTATTGTTTCCCATGAAGATCCTATGTTCGCCAGGCTTCATTTCCTTCATCTCCATAAATAGTTCCTTGGATTTGCATACATGGCGAGAAGAACCCGAATCAATGCACCAATCAACATAATCAATATCAGTAAGTAATGATTCAGAAACCACACAAATGATATATTTCTTTACTGATTTATTATGATTGTTATCTTTATTCTTCTTGTTTTGATAACAATTATATTTGGTATGGCCTGGTTTCCCACAAATAAAATATTTGCCTTTAGTTTTCTTGAATTTCTTTGAAAAATTAGGTTTATTATGATACTTCTTTCCTTTACTTTTATAGTTCTCAGTTTTTTCAGTAGTTTTATTAGTTTCAATTGGACTAGTGGCAACTATCAATGATGATGATTGAGCCTTTTTGCTTTGTCGTTCAGCTTCTACGCCTAGCAAAGTTGGTAGATTTTTCATATTAATGTCTCTTCCAAAAAGATTTAAGGCAACAATCACATTATCCCAAGAGTCTGGAAGACTATGCAATATAGTAGACACCTGAATCTTTTCGGGGATGGGATTCTCAGTTGCTGCTAATTCTTTTGCAATAACATTCATCTTATTAATATGATTTATTACTGAATCCCCATCTTTCATCTTACAAGCATAATATTTTTCTATTAACATTTGAACATAAGATTCAGTTACCTTTCGATAAGCTTCTTTAACTGCATCAAATAATTGTTTAGCATTCCCATATTCTTCAAACAAAACTTCAATGTCTGGTTCCATAAAAGTTAACAAACAAGAGCAGGCTGTTTTATTATCTTTTAGGTATTTCTTATAGGCTTTTCTAACAGCCAACGATGCATCATCATCAGGAACAGAGGGAACATCTTGTTCTAATATGTATTCAACATCTTCTTGATCTAGTATAAGTCTGATCCTACGTTTCCAGAGAGGAAAATTACTACCGTTAAGTTTTTCAGTTTTGGTTAATTCATTTGCTATTGCAGATCCAACCATTATGTCTATGAATAAACAAGGAGGCTGCAAGCAAAAATAAAATGAAATTTATAGTGTAATGGTAAGCTAATATGAGCAAGCAACTATTTTCAGTCAAGAAAATTGGTGAGATCTAACTATGATTAACTATGATTAACAGTTAACTGAAAATCATAAAAAAGAAATCAGCTTTCTTAAATTTTGCTCCGTAAGAATGAGATTAATATTTTACCCAAGATAAAGCCAAGAAAATTTATAGAAGCACAAAATAAACGCTTAGCACACAATAGTGCAGAATAGACTTCGGTAGAGATATCAATCATACCAAGCAACAAGTATTCAGGAAGAAAAGAAAAAGAAATTATTAAACACTACCTGAATGTTTTCTCAAAAAAGGGTTGAAACCCTAAATGTAAAGAAAAAGTTTAGAAAATACCCGGATAGATCTCTATAATAGAGATCTCAAACCTTTTATGCTTTCACCGAATCTCGATGCCGTTTCAGTAGACCGGATGTTGGAGTCGTAAATCAAATAGGGTAAGCTTTGTTCTTATTGATAACAAATATTTTCTTTTGGGAAGACAAATGTGTAAGAGTAGTGAAGAAGAGAAAACTCCCTTTTTGGGGTCTAAAAAGAAAGTTGCCGAACCACTTTTGCTCTTTCTTTTTACTTGCCCACATCCCTTTTACTTTAAAGGACTGATATGGTGTAGCACATGCACATGCACACCATAGATAACAAAGCTCTGATACCAATGAAAAACTATAACAGAATAGGGACAAAATAAAGTGCAAATAAAAAGCTGCAAATAAAGAGTAACTCCACTTCTTCTTGATGGATCCAACACTCGAACACAACCTTGGACTTCACAAAGCTGATGATACAATCCGAATTGGGCAGAACCTTGTTGGAGGTTTTGATAGCTTTCCAATAAAGTGAATAACTTTGTTGGGTAGAGCTTTGTGACTTCTGCACATTCCCTTTTATAGGCGATTGCCACAACGTCTCTCCTATGAAAAGGGAGATAAGAGCCATTGCAAAAGATTTACTCACCAACACTTATCTTGTTCTACCCCTTCGGATTGAGACAAATGTCTCAATGATCATGGTTTTAAACCACATGATCACTCAACCCATTCTAAGCCAAACATCCTCTTGCTGACTTACTCAAAAGCTGAAATTGATCCGATTTAGACCCAATAACCACCCTGTGAACAAGTCAAAAACAGTTTACAGAAAACAGATTTTTTTTTTTAGAAAAGAAATAATAACATATAACAAAAATTATAATTGGTGTGTGTTGTATTGTGTTCACAGAGATGATATCATTAAGCTACTCCATCAATGTGTGGCTTTTCACATGGCCAGTGGATTCTCCTACACGTTGAGGATTCCAAATCGAGGGCCTATGGCCACCCGTTCCAATATCTCCCACTTGGCCAGTTAGGCCCAAGATGTTTGGTTGCTTCTCAATCCCATTGACACCACGTGCCTTTTAAAATCACTAACCCCAATGGGCTTTGTCAAAAATGCAATAATCAGATGCACATAACTAAGGTATTTGCCCCTGATAGAAGCTGTAGCCCGTTGTACATATCTTGTTTCTATCATACTATCAAATCCTAAGTTGTTACTAGTTTTAATGGTACTTGTATCCAGGGGTGGACATGAACCGTGCTTTTCATGAGCTATTTGAGCTCGGCTCAGTTCAACCCAACTCAAGCTTTGAACTGAATTCAAGCCTTATGTATGGCTCATGTGTTAATCAAACCGAATTCGAACATTTTAAAGTCCAGTTCATTAAGCTCGCATGGTCCCTAGATATAGTATACTTGTTCATTTGTAAAAGAGATTAAAGAGGGGAAATCGGGAATAAAAAAAAAACCCTCTTCGATCAAAACCTCAACCCTTTCACTTTCACTTTCAGAGTTCATTCTCACCGTCTTAGGCTCCCAGCCTTAGCCTCTCAGTCTCAAAGTTTCAAGTCTTGAGCTCTCAACTCTCAGTCTCTCACAAAGATATAGACGGCAGTCACCGGTCGACGGTCTCAGCTCTCACCTCTCAGAAGTGCTCTCACAGTCGACGCCCAACGGCCGAATGTTTTCGTTCTACTCTTCTACGGTTGGCTTTGTCCTTTCTACAGTTGGGACTTGGAAGGACTGATTCCTATTGACAAAGACCACTGTGGCATTGCCCCCATTAAGGGTGAATAAATCGAATCCTCACATTCAAAGGTAATGCCTAAATCAAAATCTCACATTCGCAAGACCACTACAACACAAGCGCATTGCCACCAAAATGCACATAAATACCTATTATCAGTTAAACATATGTAGCTAAAGGATTGTAACAAGAACTAAGAAGCTTTGATTTGATTATAGGGCTTGGTTTAATGCCTAAAATTTATTAATTATTACTTTATTAGAGTAGTTATTTTGGACCTTGTGTTAGTTCTTCCTTCTTGGCTTCTTGCCCTCTTTGTCTGCATTAGAATGTAATGAAGAATTAAAAAAAAAAAAAGATGATTGGGAATATAATTAAAATAGTATGATTAATTAGTTTCATTAGTTACTTAACTAATAGACAAACCATGAAAATAAAAATAACTGCAAACCACAAACACAATTATTAATGACAAAGAATTAACACATTAGCTATACTTCAATAGAACTTCTGGTGAAAGCTAAATAATAAATTTAGAATTATAAATGTAAAATGAATTAATTGGAAATTGTTTTATGACATGAGGAACTTATTAAGAATGATAAAATCAGCTATATGGATTTAAATTCTTGCTAGATTTTGTACTACATAAAATTTCTTTGACTTCGCAAAGAATCACTAGCTAAACTAATTTTATGTCTATGAAAGACTGTAAGGCTATGTATGGTTCGATAAAAAATAATAGAGAAAAAAGAAAGTTAAGGAAAAGATTTTAAGTAACTTTGTGATGAAACTCCTTAACAAACTTCCCTCAATTTTCTGTTTGTCTCTTATTTTCTATCAAACCAAACACAGCCTAAAGTGTTGAGATCATTTTGGCAAACAAATATAATAATTGCATAATAGATTAAAATACCACATAAAACATAAGCTGCTGTGTTAATTTGGTTCAATGGGGCCAACCGATATTTAGTTGGTTCGTTTTTAATTACTTGGAATAGGCCAAAAATTTAATACTTTGCATAAAACATCAAAGGCAGTAGTGTCAAGAACATGATCATTAGTAGGGGTGGCAATTTTTCACCCAATCTGCTTAGCCCGCCCAACCCACCCAGAATCTAACCTGCCCATTTACTTGGCGGGTTGTGTGATTAACTCAACCCATCACCCAATCCACCCATTTATGGGTTGGGTTGTAGATAACCGTTGGGTTAACCATTACAAATATAAGTATTAATTCCTTAGCTTTTTTTTTATTTTCTTCATTTCAATTAAATAATTTATAATAAATGCATTAATTTTCTATTAATTGTTGGCTAAATTTAGTTTTGTCTTGAATCAACACACTTCACCCAACATAAATCCAAATCAATTTCACCCAAGTCCAGTTCAGTTCAGCGCAGTCTGACCCGATCCAATATATACTGATCCGGGTCAACTCGAATTTGAAATAGACCTCAAACGGGATGGCTCGGTATCGCTTGCTTTGCCCGATTTGGGTCGTCCGGTCCAAATATTATTCACACAACCTGGCCGACCCAGCACAAGCTGATTCGGGTTGACCCAAATCCGAAGTGGGTCGGACTGGGTGAAGTCCAGACACTAAACCACCCCACTTGCTTTGCCTGGTTCGGATCATTGGTTCAGCTCGTATCCATACAACCCGACCCGAATCCGGTCCGGGTCAACAATGCTAGCTGACCTAGATCCTTTGGAGCCTTTGGCCTGGGACTGACCCGAATCTGGCTCGGTCCGGTCTGACCGAAGTGAACCGATCCGACCAGGGTTTGGCCCGACCGAGCTGAACCGGCTCCTGAATCCGATCTGTTTGGGTCTGGTCCGACCGGTCCGAATTGGTTCAGTCGGGACCTGGTCCGGCTGGACTGGTCCAGATCTAAACGGTTCAACCACACTTGATGTGATTAGCTCAAAGTTAATCCAATTAGATAGTTCAAGTTGATCTGACCGGTTTGAACCTAAGTGGTTCGTCCGAAGCCCGAACATAGTTAAATGGCTTTGCTGCTTGTATAAAAATAATACATGTAATGTGATTTAAACCTTCGCCACTTGTGTAAATAACAACTACTATTACCACCAAGCTATAACCAACTTATTTATTAGGATGGAGTTAGTTTTTTGTTTTAAGTACATAAATATAAGACTAATGGGTTTGGGCGGGTTGGATTGGATTAAACCGGGTTTGGGTTGAACCCAACCCATTTAATTTTACATAATTGGGTCATTAAGAGATTGGTGGGTTAAATGAGTTGAGTTGAAACTCAACCCAAGCCAAACCCAACCCAACCCGCCCAATTGCCACTAGACCTGTTCATGGGTCGGGCTCGGGTCGGGCTTTGACTCTTTATTAACAGAAAAATGTTAGGCCCGAGCCCGGCCCTGATAAAAAGCCCGAAGCCCGACCTAATAAAAGAAATTCAAATTTTTCCCTATTCAAATAGACATTATCTATTTTAATTCAGATGCTTTTTTCCCCTATTTAAATGAACAATGGGCCTACAAGTGAATCAACAACCTTCTCAAATCAAAAAATTTATTCAAATGGACATCACATAGGGTTTTTACTTAGGTTTAATTATAGGTCGGGCCGGGCTATTTTGGCAAAGCCCGAGCCCGGCTCGAATTTTATGTGGACCGGGCCTTTTGGCCCAAGGTTAAGCCCACGCGCCAAAAAGCCTGTTCAAGCCCGTCTAGGGGTTGGGCCAGGCTCGGGTCGGGCTATTTTGGCAAAGCCCGAGCCTGGCTCGAATTTTATGTGGACCGGGCCTTTTGGCCCGAGGTCAAGCCCGCGCGCCAAAAAGCCTATTCAAGCCCGTCCAGGGGTCGGGCCGGGCCGGGCCGGCCCGTAGGGCCACCTGGCCCATGAACAGGTCTAATTGCCACCACTAATCACTAGTTACATGGAGCATTGCTTTGAACATTTTTGAAGAATTGTATAATGAGTCACCATGACAAGGGATCAGAACATGGTGGCTGCCATTGAATGGATTGCCATAACACAAATATAGTAGCATCACTAGCCTATGTTTTCCGGGACACATCTCTGTTCCTTATCAAGAAAGCCATGATTAGGCACAATTCTAGATATAAAATAGTAGTGCTCTACTTGGGATTGCAGCATTCCTTTCGACTAACTACTACTAGATTATCTTTACCCTTAACGCATGTTTACCCCCCGCCCCCCACCCTCCCTAGAAAGATAGCCTTGCAGTCCAAACTAAGGCACAGAAAGAAAACAGGAATTAATATTTCCTACTCTCCAACAAGTGGTGTCTTCAACATTTCTTAGTCATGCATTTTCTATCTAAATCTGTTAATAAGTGTAGTATCTTCAACATTTCTTGTTTATAGTTTTCCTTTTTTATTTGATTTTTAACCTAAACTTATTGTAAGTTCTTGTTAACTTATTGGTGAGTCTTACTTGTTTAGATGTTTAATAGGTGATTTGACCATTGGGGGAGCATACTAATATGTAGTGTAATATATCTCTTATTTAACAATTTAACAGATCACAAGGTTTCCATTTATGTAGGAATGCCATCATCCCCCATCCATGATCACAATATTTTATCAACAAATGTTCCCTCAGCCTCTATAGGACCCCCACCCTCTCATTCTGTGTCTGGTCCTTCCCCGATAATTATGGTTAACATTGCTGATGACTCCTCCCCAAATGAGATAAGTCAAATGACAAATAATGCAAGCAATCTCATTGCCTCTCCTTCTACCATAGATGGTACTCAAATTGGATCTCAAGCCCTATTAAAGAAGATGGTCCAATACCAAAGTCAAAAAGACAAAAAACTTCAAATGTATGGAAGTAATTCAAAGAGGTTGAATTTGCTGATGGAATGAACAAGATGCAGTGTCTCCATTGCAAGAGTAAATTATCTATACAGTCTACTGGGGCAACAAGTCATTGGGCCAACATTTAAAAACATGTATAGAAGCAAATGACCTTGTAGGCCCCTCTTTCAGAAAGTTGAGAAATAGCGTAAGAAGCAAATGACCTTGAATTTCCAACCTGTGGATTCTAATGTTGATATAGACATTGTAGGCCCCTCTTTTAGATCCTACTATTGCTACAAAGTATAATCATTCTAAAATGAGCGAAGCAATTGCTCATTGGGTGCTTATACATGAGCATCCATTTACTATAGTGGAAGAGGAAGTCTTTAATTTCATGATGAAAATGTGTAATCCTGTTTTTGAGAAGAACTCTTAGAAGACAACAAAAAATGATTGTATGGCTGTGTATGATTATCAAAAGAAGGAATTGATGAATATTTTAAAGAGTGTTTCAAATATTAGCGTAACCATTAACCTTTGAAAGTCACAAACCAAAGGATAGAGTATATGGTGATAACTGGTCACTTTGTAGATGCTAATTGGAGGTTATAGAAGCGTGTTCTCAATTTTGTCCATGTTCCTCCACTTCGTCGTGGGTTGATATCGTAGATGCTATTTATAAGTGTTTGAAGGAGTGGGCCTCAAGAATAAGGTGTTTACAGTTCCAATAGATAATGCATCATATAATAATTCATGTTTGAGGTTTCTGAGAGAGATTTTTCTAGAAATAAGAAGTTGCTTTGTGATGGAAAATTGTTTTATATGCATGTTGTGCACATATTTTTTGAACTTGTTAGTTCAAGATGGTCTTAGTGAGATTGGTTGCATCATTTAAAATGTGCGTGAAAGTGTTAAACATACTAATCAATTTAAGGCTAGGAAACAAACATTTTTTAAAATTGTACACCAATTACAACTTGGTACAAAGAAGTTGGTTATTGATTATCCTATTTGTTGGAATTCAATATTTGAGATGTTGTCATACGCTTTAAAATTCAAAGATGTATTTTCAATATTTTAAGAAAGAGAACCAAACTATGACTACTTGCCAACTCCTGAAGAATGGGAAAAGGTGGAGAGAGTATGTAAACTTGAAGTTTTCAATGTAGTCACGAACATTATCTCTATTAGTGACTATCCTACTTCTAATGTGTACCTCAATGAAATATATAGGGTGAAGTAAATTTTGAAATTGAAATTAATGGATGAAAATGATTTCATTAAAGGGATGGTTAGAACGATGAAAGGGAAGTTTGATAAGTATTGGGGTGAATGCAATCTATTAATGATTGTGGCTTCCGTCTTGAACCCAAGGTGCAAACTAAGACTGGTTGATATGTGTTTTCCAGAAATATATTCAGAAGCTGAAGCTAGAAATAACAGTGAGCAGGTTCAAGGGGCTTTATATCAACTTTATGATGAGTATGTAGCTACTTATAATGCTAGTAGTGAGCAATCCTCCACTCAAGGGAATGGTAGCAACAAATCTTCTTCAAGTTCTAGTTCCAACTCTCAATTATAAACATGTTTGAGATGGCCAAAATTGATGAATTATGTGAAGAAAGTTCAGACCATTCCCTCACCAAAATCAAAGTTGGATATGTACCTTGTGAGGGTGTATATATTTGTGAGGATAAAATTGTTCAAGCCATTCCAATATCCATAGTACCTTCAGAATCTAAATTTAGTGCTGGTGGTAGGGTAATTGATCCTTATCGTGCATCTTTAGCTCCAAAAACTGTTCAAGCTCTTATTTTTGGAGGGGATTGGATTCGTGTTCTTCATGGGATGAAGAAAAAACAAAAGGTATATTACACTTAACTTCTATTTATTATTGCTTAGTGGTACTCTTGTTATTTATGCTTTGATTTGTTTATCAATGATTTAATTCTAGTACTTTTGCATATTTGTAGGTGAACAAAAAGCAAATTGAGATAATTTTACCCATTTCTTAATGACTCTTCTAAATTTAGGTAGATTGTTTTGATGCCAAGTCAAGGATATGTGGTCGTGTTAATCATTAGATGTGGTTTCAAGTATGAGAATATTTAGGTTATGGATTTTTTGAGTTGTTTTATGGTTAAAAGTTGAAGAATGAACTATTGATTGATAAGTGGATCAAACTATTAAACTTATTACTTTTTTTGAACTATTGAATTTATTTGATGGTTTGTTAACCCTTTTTTCTAGTAGTTGGAAATTTAGTTAGTGTTGGTGCGGTAGTAAGGCGATGGAGGTTGGTCAAGTCTCTGAAGAAAACAATAGGAAAGAAAGAATGTTAGGAGGAATATTGATTGCAGAGGACGGTGGGAGAAGATAAGAGAAGGAAGAAAGAGAGTGTGTGAGAGATCTCCTATGAGAAGCCTTAGGTCAGGGTTTCATTGTATTCTGACGTGGGGGAGAGTTATTCTCCTTTTTATAGAGAGGACCCCAAGGTTATAAAAAGAAGGATCTAAAAGGAGGCATTTCCTATTAGGAAAGGGGATCTTTATCTTTATGTCAGCTATTAAGGGATCATCATTGGGATTTCGCTACGTGTCCAACGAGATTCTTTAAAGACAAAGTTTCCATCCTCCTAAGGATTCTTGCATGGCACATGTAGACTACATCCCCTTACAGGTTTCTCTGTTGATAGGTGTCAAGAGCAAGACCTAGATTTGACTGGTGTGTGCGAGTGTTCTGCCTTTGAGGCGCCTCATCATGATTGGCTTTGAATAGAAGGAATGCCAATCTCCCATAGGCGTGTGTCACTGGCCTTAGGGTCTATCCTCCGTTCCTTACAACGGGAGTTGTTATTTCATGCTCTTCGCAAAGTGTTTATAATGCAGTGGGCTTATTTCGGACTTGCGATATCATTTTATGTTCATCACAAGTCTCAAGTGACGTTGATTGCTTATCACAAGTCTAGGGAGGTGTTTTATGTTCATCGTAGGTCTTGGATGGCACTTCATGCTCATCGCAAGTGTCGGATGATAGTCTGTGCTCATCGCATATGTGTGGGCCTTACATTACTTTGATAGTATCGTCGTGCCATTACAAAGGTGTCCCATTCAGGATATCTCCATTTTTCTTTAAACATCTCCATCATAGTCCCAGTGATAATGAACTACATATACTTACAATTGGCATTCTTTTTTAATTGGATTGTCTTAGTTTTGTTGATTTGGCAATTAGATATTCTTAAATTATTTGTTGTAATTATTGGATGCTTGCATAAGTTGAGAAGCTTAGAAAAACAGGTAATTCTCAACTTATCCATCTCATATTCAAGTGTCTTTTTTTGTTTTTTCTATTTTTTTTTCTAATCTTTTTATTGTTTTCAGCTTGGAACCCCTCTACAACAAAGAGAGGGAGAGAGTTTTCTATGGAAGGGACCCTTCAAAATTGCATGAACCACCAGTTGAACAAGATGACAAAGATTGTGAACCAGGTATCCCTTCTTTGAGCTCTCTTAAGCCATGCTTAAATTAACAAAGAATCATATCAGATTTTTAGCTGTTTTTAAGTTGGATTCTTTTTGTTTGATTATGGTTCAACTTTTCCTATTTATTTTATATATGAAAATCTGCAAATGGTAGTCTTGTACTTTATGGTTCAGCTATTTTTATTTATTTCCTAGCCACCATTTTTATTCTTCTTGTTTACCATCAAGTTCCCTAGTCAATCTGATATGGATTTCACCCTTGGTTAAGGCCATTGGTTGGTATGATGATGAACATCCAAACAGAGAGATTTGTAAATTATAATGCTTGAAAAATTACCATCTCTCTAAATTCTATTTCACCATCATTACCATCTTCTCTTTATTGAATGAATCAATAAAAGGAAGTAAATTTAGAATGGGGGGATAAATTTTGGGGTAGGAAAACAATAATAGGAGCTTTAGCACAGTTGCACCACTGCCTCTCCCAAAAAAAAATGGTTGTTGTATGCAAAATAGGACCGGGTAAAGTTTGTTGCAATGAGCCTATGTTAGATTAGGATTGGGAACCTGTCAAATTGTATGGCATCCAATGATGAAACACATGTAGGTTCAAACATTCCAGCCCAACCCACATAACAGAATTAGTATTGTTGCTTCACCTAACTTTTAATCAAATCTGTGGGTGCCACTTAATGACTTTGACTTTAATGGTTGTATTAAACTACATTCCATCATTTCACTCCGAGGAGATGTCACTTAGAAGCTTCAAAAACAGTTATATATGCATTGGCAAACACCCCCTAAGTAACTGTTGCAAAAGTGCTGTTTCACTTGGTTTCATCTAAAATACTTGGAAATTGATAATCACTTGATTCATAGATCTTTTTCCTAATAAAATCCCTTATTAATACTGAATTAATTCATGGGATTTTGACGCATGAACCTGACATCACAAAGTATTATGTATACAGGAAACAACAGTTAAGGAAGGTTGAGAAGAGTGACAACCAAATGACCCGTGTGCTCTTTTGTGGACCTCAATTCCCAGCATCTCATAAATACAAGAGAGTATTTGCAAAAGTATCCATTTATACAGGTATTCTTTATTCTTTAATGCATATTTTCCTTTGTCTTTCATCAAGCTATGTCTTTTTTAGGACTTAGATTTAAATGTCTAGATATCAAACTTTCCATGTCAGTTTTGTTTTGTTTTCATTGTTGATTGGAATTTGATGTAGCGCAATCCGATCACTCCTATCTAGCACTCGTGTGGCTCCTGAGAGGTATTTGAGATGGGAGGAAAGAGGAAGAACTCCCGGGGGGTTTTTCGGCGGGAACACTCCGATGATTAAGTCAATACTGTGTGCAAGAAGAGAAGGGAAACGGAAGGCTAAGAGTGAAAGTTGCGCAAGTGATTCCAAGATACCTTGTTCCTAGAGAATGTTTCCCTTATAACCGAATTCCATTGCTTCAGGCCCTCTGACTTCTGACAGGGCAGGTGTAACCGCCACTGTCAGCCTGCCACAGCCGTTACAGGCAAGGCTGAGGTGGCACGCGCGGGGCCATCGTTGCAGGGTACGTGCCTGTCAGGCGTGAGACACCTTTCTGATGGTGACAGGCGTGACGCTATCTGACGAGGGACATGTTTGCTATCCACATATTTGTCGGGTACGGCGGTCGAGCAGGAAGCTTTCCTGTGGTATACCAAACTGCCCTTCCGCGAATCACCCTGAGTTGGGCTGTCTATTGAGTGACGAGCTACCTGTAGCAGGTTATGCCGACCTGGCTGACCCGAGGTGTCCATGCCTCGGGGTGTCCAGAGATGGATCGGTGCGTTCTTGCTTGGGAGTGGCCCGAGGTCCATTGGGGGGAGCTCGAGCCTTAAGAGAGGTCAGGACGTCCCAAACTCGGGATGTCCCGAAGTGCCTTAACCCCGGGGAGGAGGTGTGGGTAAGGCGGCTCCCAGCGAGTAGTTTACTCGCCGAGTTGCCGAGCTGTACTTGGTGGGACTTTCCCTCCGAGTTGTGTTCATGCTCGTTGCGCTATCATGCTGAGTCACTGTTTGAGCAAGGTCACGCCCACGTGTACCCCTGCTGCGAGGTCGGGCCAAATCACCCTCCATCAATTGTCCCCCACTCCCTACGCTGGCGGCGATGACCCAGCGCGGGGAAGTCATGACACGCAGGGTGGATTTGGCGTTGGTCTTCATGCCTCTTTGTCGCGCGCTCCGTCCAACTAGACCGGTTTAGTGCCCGGTTTGACCAAAAAAGGTCCCGAGTCGCGCCTAGATTACGCGCGGATCTCACGTGATTTGGACTTCACGGACGTCAAAAATGCGCTAAACCGCTTTCGCCTCGAGGAACCCACAGCTATGGCTATAAATAGGGAGACCCTTGGCCATTTTCTTTGCCACAAAGTTCTTGTCATCAGTGTTTGAGCTCGCGTCGGGGGTCTCATAGCTCGGGTCTTCCAATTCGTCTTCTTCTCCTAGTTCGGTTGCGTTTCTTTTGGTGAGTCCTCCCGAGCTTCCTTCCCTTTTTCAATTTGTTTCTTCCCTCTAGTCTGCTATGTCGTCTAGCGTAGACAACCTTATCGACGAGCCCGAGGTAGGCACCTCGGCTCGAGGTGGCTCCTTTGCTGCTCAGCCATCCGAAGTTTGGGTGGCTTCGGATCATCTGGCGTCCGCCTCCCACCGAGGTCGGGAGCCAGATCAGTTTGGCCCTTCCACAATGACCTCGGAGAGGCTTCAGGACCTCATACAGAGGTTCCGCCTCCCTAAGGAATATTCGTATAGCCTTCCCACAGGCAACTTCCCATGGGAGCACGGTCCTAACGAGAACGTGATCTTCAGGGAGCAATTGATAGCCGAGCTCTAACTTCCTCTTCACCCTTTGATCGTTGAGGTGTTGGTACACTTCAACATTAACCTGGACCAACTCCACCCAAACTCCATATGGAATGTGGTGGGGTCCATCTCTCTTTGTTTTGACCGTTCCCTCTCCCTAGATTTAGATATTCTCAGCACCATTTTGGCCATAAAGAAGAGCGCTTCGGGTGCTTTCCCCGGGCATAGGCGATTCTACTACCTGTCCCCCCGCCCGGGTTTTAAACTCATGCACAAGCTCCCGAGCAAAGTTCCAACTTGGAAGCGGGACTACTTCATAGTCCGGAGCAGTACGAGGTGGCCCTTCCCCACCGATTGGAGGATAGCCGTTCAAGACCCTGGTGTCATCCTAGACGGGAAGACCAAGAAGGTGCTCCAGTCACTAGCTCAACTTGGGTTGGATTATAAAGATTTCACTTCTAAGGAGAAGCTCGTCCAGGCGAGCTTGAGCCCGGGTAGGTTTTCCTTCACTTCGGCTTTCTGTTCGTATGTTTACTTCAGGTTACTGATGTCATGTTTTGCTGCAGGTCCCATGGAGGCAGAGAGAATAGACAACCAGAAGCTCTTCCACCAGATGAAGAGAAAGAAACTTGTAGCCAAGAAGGCACGCGTTGAGTCCTCGTGAGCTTCAGCCGAGGCCCAACCTCCACAGACTTCAGCTCCGGGGCCCGAGGTGGCAGCGAAGCCTGTCATCGATTTGGAAGGAGAGGCAGTGCCTCGGGGGCCCGAGGTGGTAGCGGAGCCTTCTGCTATGCCCACCGAACCTGCTACCAAGCCTACTGAGCCTGCTGCCGAGAGCGCTGCCGAGGCTTGTGCTGCAGAGGCTGCTATTAGGGCTTGTCCTGCCGAGGTGGCCGCCGAGGCCTCTGAGAGTTTCACTCACGACGTGGAGATGACGGCATCCAGCTCAGAGGGCCAGGGGAGTCAAACTGTTCTGAACCCCCAGTGCAGCCTGGGTAAGAGCAAGCTGGCTACATACCCGCGGGAGGTCAGCGAGTGGGCCCAACTCACTCCTGGTCAGCTCGGTGCCCGAGCTGCCACTCATACTATGGTGGTGAGTGTCTCTTTTCTTTTCTTTTTTATTTTGCAGGTGAACACTGCCATTTGCGCCTTGACTCTTCAATCAGATCGGCACCTGAGGTGGGCTCTTGAGGCTGAGGAGTCATCTCGCGCAGCCCATACCGAGTTGAGGGCAGCTCGCTGCCAGGTGCACCGCCTGGAGAGTGACGCCTCGGCTCAAAAGAGCTTCATCGAGGTGTTAATGGCAGAGAAGGGGGAGTTGGCCCGAGACAAGGACAAGCTAAGGGCCGAGGTGAACGGCCTCAAGGTCGATCAGGAGTCCTTAGGGCTCGAGGTGGACAGCCTCAAGGCTGAGTGGGATGCCTTGAAGCTTGAAGTGCAAGGCCTCAAGGAGGCGAAGGGTAAGCTGGAACATGAAGTGGAGTACCTCCAGGAAGACATAAGAGAGAAGACTGCAATCTTCGAGGGTGCTCTCGAGGAGGCCAAGACTCAGGCCGTCATTGACTACGTCAATTCCTCAAGGTTCGACGACGTGATGACGGAGGCCTACCGTAAGGGCTTCAAGCTTAGTCGGTGGCTGATCAGGCATCTCTACCCTAACCTGGATACAAGCGACATCACCACTTCGCGGATCACAAATGACATCGTGTGTCAATCCAAAGATGATCCAGATTCTGAAGATGAGGACGTCGAAGATGAGGCAGAGGATGCCGGCCCAGTTACTGCCCCCAAGGAGGTCCCTAACAGAGGCGACGAGCTTCCAAAGTAGTTTGCTCCCGTATTTGTAAACTTAATCTTCCCCCTTTTTCTTTCTTGTAACCAAGACGTTCCTTAATGGAGTTTATGTAATGGATCTTCTGCAATGAAAAGATATTTTCTTTTTGCCAAAAGTTTGTGCAATTTATTTTGTTGAAGTGGTCATTCACTCCGAGCTGTTAGCCTACCGTATTGAACTTCCGAAGTGGGTGTTCCTTAATCGGCCATCGTGGCCCCGAACTATTTAGTAGGGGTAGCCTTGTGTATGCCGGGGTAAGGGAAATAGTAGGGCGCATGCCCGACCTGTCTGCATCCGAGGTAGCCTGCTGTCAGTTGTCCTTACGGGTTTAACACTTCGCATGCCAGGGCAGGCTATTTGTCGTAAGGTTCGTGCCCGAGCCGCCTGCACCTCAGGTGCTGCAGGTACTTAGTTCGTGCTAATGGGGCAACTTAACTTTGTATGCTGTCGAGGTTCCTTCATTGGCTTGGCGTTTCAGCCCTTAGGCTAGAGGAGTGGCTCGTGGCCCACTCTTGGAGTCTGCCCACGCCATAGAGACAACTGGGTCCTGTTGTGCCGAGGTCATATTAGCTCGGTATTCTGGCCCTTAGGCTTTGAGAGTGGCTCATGGCCTACTCAATTCTCACAGATAATATTGTCTTAGGTTGACAATATTCCATGCCCGAGGTACTTGTTTCCCTTCGAGGGACTCGAGCTCGTAAGTTCCTTCCCCGAGCACTCGCTTCACTCGGTAGGGACCTTCCTAGTTGGACCCGAGCTTGCCAGCGCCGGGCTCAAGTACCATAACTTTACGAATGACCAGGTCGCCAACGCGGAGGTTCCGCCTCCTGACCCTGGCGTTATAGTACCGAGCTACTCTCTACTGGTAGGCTGCAATCCTGATGTACGCGAAGTCCCTTACTTCGTCGAGTAGATCGAGGTTGGTACGTAGCTCATCTTCGTTTGTCTGATCATTGTATGCTTCTAATCGTAGCGTAGGTACTTCGATCTCTGAAGGGATCACTGCTTCGGTGCCGTAGGTGAGATTGAAGGGTGTTTATCCCGTGGCGGTCTTCTCCATGGTCCGGTATGCCCATAGAACGTTGGGTAGCTCATCTGCCCACAACCCTTTAGCTCGGTCCAGCCGAGCCTTCGGTCCGCGGAGGATGGCTCTGTTCGTGACTTCTGCCTGACCGTTTGCTTGAGGGTGTGCGACTAAAGTAAAATTCTGTTGGATTCCCATGTCTTGGGATCAGTCTTGGAATTTAATGTCCTCGAACTGCTTGCCGTTGTCAGAAATCAATACCCAAGGTAACCCGAAATGGCACACGATTTTCTTCCAAAAGAAGTTTTGGATGTTCCGGGTTGTGATCGTTACAAGGGGTTCAGCTTCTACCCACTTGGTGAAGTAGTCCACTGCTACTACTAAGAACTTCCTCCCACCCGTTGCTGGCGGGAATGGCCCGAGTAGATCGATGCCCCATTTTGCAAAGGGCCACGGGCTGGTGAGATACTTGAGGTTGGTAGCGGGTTGGTGGTGAATATTGGCATGCCTCTGGCATTTGTCGCATTTTCTAACAAGCTCAATAGCATATGCTTTCATTGTTGGCCAATAATACCCCTGTCGAAATGCCTTCTGGGCGAGGACTCTGCCCCCCAAGTGTTCGCCGCACAACCCCTCATGACTGTCACGGAGTACAAGCTCGACTTCGGTGGGTCACAAGCAACGCAGGTAGGGGAGCGTGTAAGATCTCCGGTATAGCCGCAAGCGGGTCCCGTGTAGCAAGAAGCTCGCAAGCGGGTCAATCCAGCTCGGCTCTGCTTGAATGACGGGAGCGACCTCCTCTGCCCCTCTGGGATTGCTAGGCCGAGGCAAGTCCTCTATGTACATGGTTCTCATGGTGATGTCGCTGGCACTGGCTAATCTGGACAGGGCATCGGCCTCAGCGTTCTCCGACCTTGGGATTTGCCTTATAAAGTGTGATTGGAAGTTGAACAGGGCCTCTTTGACTTTGGCTAAGTAGGCGATCAGGGTTGGCTCGCGAGCTTCGTACTCGCCGGTGACCTGGTTGACCACAAGCTGGGAGTCGCTGCAGATAACGATGTGCTTGGATTTTACTTCTCTAGCTAGAGCCAGTACAGCTATCAACGCCTCGTACTCCGCTTCATTGTTAGATGTCGCGAACTCGAAACGTAGCGCGTACTCCAGTTTCATGCCACTTGGGCCGTGTAGAACTATTCCGGCTCCGCTGCCCTGCTGGTTCGAGGAGCCATCTACATGAAGGATCCAGGGCTCATCATCCCAGCTCGGGCTTGGCCGAACTAGGAGAGATGCCACACTGGTTGCTACCTCACGGGGCTTGGACTCGACCGGCCTGGGAGCTTCGGGCTCACCCGAGTTGGGAGCCTCGTGCTCGACCGGCCTGGGGGCTTTGGAGCTGAATGTGCACTCGGCGATGAAATCTGCTAAGGCTTGGGCCTTAATGGCAATTCGTGGCTTGTACTGGAGATCATACTCGTTGAGCTCAACGGCCCACTTCGTTAGCCGACCAGAGAGGCTTAAGTAAGACTTGCCTCAAAGGTTTGTCGGTGAAACGATAACAGTGTGAGCTTGGAAGTACGGGCGGAGCTTCCGAGCTGCAATTACCAGTGCGTATGCAAGCTTTTCTATCTCTGGTATCTCGTCTCTGCTCCCTGCAATACCTTACTGACATAATAGATGGGTCATTGAACCCGATCTACCTCTTTTATTAGTACCAAACTGACCACTTCGTCGCTTGCCGAGAGGTACAGTCCTAAAACATCGCCATCCTCGGGCAGGGTTAAGATCGACACACTAGCGAGGTATTTCTTGAGCTCGCCAAACGCGAGCTGACAGTCTTGGGTCCACTCGAACCCTTTGCTTTTGATTGCCTTAAAGAACGGCAGGCAGCGGTCCGTCGATTTGGACATGAAGCGGCTCAGGGCGGCTATGCGGCCATTCAACCTCTAAACCACCTTCAACTTACGGGGTGGTCTCATATCTAAAATGGCCTTAATCTTATCCGGGTTGGCTTCAATGCCGCATCGGTTAACGATGTATCCTAGGAATTTGCCCGAGGTCACACCAAATTCACATTTGTTTGGGTTCAGTCTCATATTAAACTTACGCAACTTTTCAAAAACAAAATGCAAGTCTTGTATTAATTCATGTGAGAATTGAGTTTTGATGACCATGTCGTCTACATAGCATTCTACTTTTCTGCCGATTATCGGCACAAACAATTTATTTACAAGACTTTGAAAGGTTGCCCCTGTGTTTTTCAAACCGAAAGGGCATAACCTTGTAACAATACAGGCCAAATTCCGTGATGAAGGCAGTCTTTTATTCATCCGCGGGGTCCATCTTGATTTGGTTATAACCCGAATAGGCGTCCAAGAAACTTAGCAACTCATGCCCTAAGGTCGCGTCCACCAAACGGTTGATTCTGGGGAGCGGGAAGCAGTCTTTTGGGCAAGCCTGGTTCAGGCCGGTGTAGTCGACGCACATGCACCACTTGCCATTGGCCTTCTTTACCACGACGGGGTTGGCTACCCAACTCGGGTAGTGGACTTCTCTTATGAAGTCAGCTGCGAGGAGCTTCTCGACCTCCTCATCGACCGCATTCCACCGCTCTGGGGCTAGGTTGTGTTTCTTCTGCCTAATGGGCCTAACTACAGGGTCAGTATTCAGCTTGTGAGTTATAAGGTCGGGGTCTATACCAGGCATCTCTGCCGCAGACCATGCAAAAATATCTAAATTTTTAAGTAAGAAGCTTACCAGTTCGGATCGTAGGGGCTCTTGGACGAAAGTGCCGATCTGAAGCGTCCGAGCTGGGTCTGCTGCTGAGGTCAGAACCACGATTGTTTCTTCTGTGGGCACGGCTCGCTCTTTGCCTTGCTCCGTGGGCCGCTCTAGTTCAAGGTCATCGGCCACCTTGGTTTTCCCCTTCAGGGCAGCAACATAGCACTTGCGAGACTCGAGCTGGTCGCCCCGTGCTACCCCCACACCATAGTCTGTCGGGAACTTCATAGCCAAATGGTAAGTGGAGACCACCGCCCATAAGACATGGGTGATCGGTCGACCTATTATGGCATTGTAGGGGGAGGGGGTCGCGACAACCAGGAAGTCGTGTTTGAATCTGACCACACAAGGCCATGTGTCGACCTCCACAGGTACTGTTATTTTCCCAAGGGGACAGACTTCTTCTCCGCTGAAGCCCACCAAAGGAGTGTTTGTAGGCCTCAGGTCGCTTCTCTGGAACTGAAGCTGGTCGAACGCAGCTTTGAAAAGGATGTCGGTTGAGCTGCATGAGTCAACGAGTACGCGCCTGACCTCGAAGTCGTTGATTCTTAGCTTTATTACGAGCGCATCACCGTGGGGATAGTGGACCCCTCGCGCATCGTCTTCTGTGAAGAAAATTAGGTCTCCCGCCTTCGGTCGCTTTGGGGGGTTCTGCTCTTCCCGGGTGGCCTCACGAACTGACGTCCGAGCTGCTACTGAAGTGCAACCCGCAACGATCGAACCTCCCACTATCATGTGGATGATCCCCCGAACTGGCCTCTCCTCCGGAGGCTGCCTCTGCGGTTGTTCGGCCGGCCTACTGCTGGACTCGGGAGCATCCTTACCGTGCTCCCCTTGCCGACCTGCTCTATTACTACTGTTATTATTATTTTGTACAAAGTTTCTCAAATATCCGCGACGGATGAGCTCCTCTATCTCGTCGCGGAGATTTTTACAACTCTCCGTACTGTGACCGTGATCTTTGTGAAAACTGCAATACAGACTCTTATTTCTTTCATTAGGATTCCCCCTTAGACGGAGTGGCCACTTCACGTATGGGGCGTCCTTGATCGCCATCAAGATTTTGGCCCGCTTCGCGTTCAGAGGGGTGTAATCAGCTCGGTCCGCTACAGGAGCTCAGAACAATTGACCCGGCTTTGCCCCCCGAACTGTATCCTTTTTCTTTCGGCTGTCCCCTTGACTGAAAGGCTCTCCTTTTCTCTTCCTTTTTTCGGGCGCGCCCTCGCCCTTCTGGTTGATCTCCTCTTCGGTGGCTATGAACTTGTCCGCAAGCTTCAGAAACTCAGTTATGGTCGCGGGCTGGTTGACGACCATGTGCCATTTGAACTCTTTGTGTGTCACGCCTTTCTTGGCTGCTGCAAGGCATACGGCGGGGTCCAGGCGCGGTATCTGCATACAAGCATCGTTGAACCACTTGATATAGCCCCGGATGGACTCTCCCTCTCTTTGCACTATGCTGAGGAGGCTTTCTTCAGTTCGCGGGCACCGTTTGTTGGTGACGAAGTGGAACGTGAAAGCTTGTGCGAACTACGCCCAACTTCTTATCGACCCAGGTACCAAGTTCCGGTACCACGTGCGGGCCGCTCCCCTAAAAGTAGTGGAGAAGGCCACGCACATGCACGACTCACTGGCTCTCGCCAGGTGCATCTGTGACTGAAAGGCATCTACGTGGTCATTTGGGTCAAACGACCCGTCATACTTGTCAAGAGGGGGGAGCTTGAAGTCTTTGGGCATTGGGACTGCCAGGAGTTCGAAAGACAGGGGGGATGGAACTGAGAGGAGGGGAGCTTTGACTTCGGCTGAGCTTACCTCTTCTTTGCCCCCGAGCCCGGGCAAATCGCAGGTAATAGATCGGCGAACTCGGCGGCAGCGCCTCTGCTTCTTGGTGCGCTCGGCGTTCGTGCTGCTCACCTCTGCGCTGTCCGGAATGATTTGTGCATGAAGTAGCCCGGTCTACTGGTGATGGTTGCGGACAGAGGGGTCCTGTTTGGAGTCTGTTGCTAGGATCTCGAACCGGTTCTCAAAGAGTGGGGTTTCAAGCTTCGACTGCCGAGGTGATGTAGACCTGGCGAGCTGGGGTCCTCCCGACCTGTTCGCCCGCGGCGAGACCGGGGTAGCCGATCTCTCTCGTCTGCCGCGGGGGGAGGCTTGGTTTTTTGGGAGGTTTTGAGGGGCCTCTTCTTGGCCAGAGGGGCACTCGTCCTGGCGGCGAGACTTAGCTTGCTGTGAGGCTGGGTGCCGGGGCGGGAACTGCGGCTGCTGAAGCTGAGGTTGAGGCAGCTGGGGGAACTGCTGCTGATACTGATACTAGGAGACCTGGTGCAGTACATGTTGTTGATAGAGCTGAAGTTGTTGGAACTGTTGCATTTGGGCCTGCATGGCCCGCATGCACTGCATCAAAGTCCTCCAGTTGGTTCGGGCTGGCCGCTGGGGGCACGACCGAAGGTTTGGTGAACGTCGTTCCGACTGTAGCAAGGAGTGGGGCGATGACATGTGCTACTGTGAGAGGCACATTCAAGTTGGGGATTCTGTCCGCCGAGAGGGGGACGGTGAACTGTCCGATACAGACAGTAGGAAGTTGGGGTTGTTCCCTGGAGTTATACATTTCCGCGCTTCGTCCAACATTGCTAGAGAAAGCCATGAGTGCTGGATTTTTTCAATCCGGTCACTCCTATCTGGCACTCGCGTGGCTCCTGAGAGGTACTTGAGACGAGAGGAAAGAGGAAGAACTCCCGGGGGGTTTCCCGGTGGGAACGCTCCGATGATTAAGTTAGTACTGTGTGCATATTAAAGACAAAGTGACCTTTGGAAAAGCAGACAACCCTTATTTATAAATAGGTTCACTTGAGAGCTCGAATTCGAGCTTGAATAAGCTCGGTTCATTATCGAGCTCGAACGTATGAATTCTGTAATCGAGCCAAACTCGAGCTTACATTTCCAATTTGAATTGAGCTCAAGCCTTGCATTTTTCTATTGAGCTGAGCTCGAATACTCAAATATTTGGCTCGGCTCGGCTCAGATCCACCCCTACTTGTATCCAACCAAGTAATACTTGGCGGTCCAAATTAGAAAATATGAGTAGTTAATTCTAGGACAATTTTGGTATAAAAGGTTGAGCTTTACTTGCTTTCTTTTTAATAACCAACCAAACAAGAGGCATTAAGGCTTTATTTTCTCCAAATTTCATCCCATTTGATTTCTATTTCATTGTAAAAAATCTAGCTTTCATTTAGATGGTTATTTTTGTTTTTATTTTTACTTTTATTTTTTGCTAATGTCCATATTTGAGGTAGTTGATTTCTTAACAAAATGCATGAAAAACATTAATTAGACTTGGAAATCAGTATTATTGGTGGCAATTGGGCAGGTTGGGTTGGGTTTGGTTTGGGTTGAGCTTCAACCCAACTCATCTAACCCGCCAACCCATTACTGACCCAGTTATATAAAATTAAATGGGTTGGGTTCAACCCAAATCCAATTTAACCCAGTCCAACCCGCCCAAACCCATTAATCTTATATTTATGTACTTAAAAAAAAAAAAAAACTAACTCTCTTTTGACAAATAAGTTGGTCATAGCTTGGTGGTAATACTGGTTTTATTCCAAGTATATATAATGAAAAAGGGATTAAATGAGATGAGATTGGGAGAAGCCCAAGGCTTATTTTTTGGTGATAAGAGAGTGAGAAGCCAACAAGACAATTTATTTTTTATTTTTTTTATATAAAGAAATGTGAAGAATCACTTATAAACTGAGGCCCCATTTGGTTCGTGGCAATAGGGGGTCTGAAATGGGAATCGGAATGGGCTATTCCAAAGAGTATCAATTACCTAGATACCTCATACCCTCCTAAAAGGTGAATAAGTATTTTATCTACACGTAAATAACACCAACAACACACTTTCCCTCCCACCTCTCTCTTTATTGGATAACATATATCTATATCTATATCTATACTATCTATAAAACTACAAATAGAAGTGGTTGGCTTCTGGAATTTTCACTAGACTAAAATACTCCATCTCTAAAGTTTGAATCGGAGAAGGAGCAATGGTAAAAATGTAATTTTGTTTTCTCATAATGCTTATTAGGAAATTACTCTTCTTTCTCATTTAATGCTTATTATGAAAAAGACACAAAACTCCATTTTTTGTTGATAATTGTAAAACAAGTCAATGGCAAAAATGTTACTTTGCATTCCCATGTAAAGTTTGTTAGGGAAAATACACAAAAATCTCTCTTTTTGTTCAATAATTGGAAAACAAATCATGGTAATTGCTGAAACTACTCTTAAAGTTTTTTATTGTTGCCCAAACCTCCCCTGAAGTTTGGTAGTTGCAATCACCTCCCCTAAACTTCTTGACACAGTTGCAAGTAGACCCCCTTTGTGAAATTCTTTAACAAGAGGCATGAAAAAGTCCAAAATGCCCATGTAACTATTACCGAGGTTGGTTTATACATAAAAACAATATAAATGTTATGAGCAACATAAAAGAGAGTTCAAAGTTGCAATTTTACCTTTGACCAATTGATATGAAGGGCAAATTTTGAAAATACATCAATTCCAAAAAAAGAGATGAGAAGGGATTGGGATAGTGATTGATATGAAGAAAAAATTGGAAAATAAACATTTTGGTCAAAAGTAACTACATTGGTATTTTGACATTTTTGTGCTTTTTGTTAGAAGATTCTAAGAGAGGGTCTACTTGCACCTATGTCAAAAAGGTCAGGGAAGGTGATTGCATTTACCAAAATTTAGGGGAGGTTTCAACAATGATAAAAGATTTTACAAGAGGTTTTAGCAATTTACCATTTTATTTATTTAAATTGAAAAAAGAAAGATTGGAAAGTACATCTTATCTTTTCAATAGCCAATGTTGGGCCACATTAACCACCATGAAGAGATTTCCAACAGGCAAATTGCAAGTGGATGAACAATTTATTCTTTAAACTATTTTCTTAATTTTTAAAAATATTTTTAACATATTTTCATTGGTCCAGTTTTCTCTTCTTTATTCCCACCATATGGTGGGTTAATTCTTAATTTCTGTTACCTTAAACCACATCATTGGATGGCAAGATATATTCAAAAGCAAGTGATATTTTTTATAACAGTTCATTGTAAGGTTTTTAGCAGTTGAAGGGACTGCAGTTGGATTTATCATATAAAAATTAATTCTTACAAAGGTAATGAGAATTCAAATATAAATTCTGATAAAATAACTGATAGAAAATATTAATTTTATTTGTAAACCATAATAAATAAGAATAATACAATTTTATTAATGATAAATAAGAATTTTATTAATTCCTATTACCTTTGCAAAATTTTATTTCAACATATCATCACAAAATTTACACTAATACTAATTGCACAAAAACTCTAAAACCTAAAATTTATCACGTAAAAACACTTCGATCGAATAGTAAATGAAAACAAATGGGACTAAAAAATATGCAAACTTTTCCTTTGGGAATTTCTCGGTTCTGGGGCCACAGAGTGGACAGTGCAGCCCGACAGTCTCCGGCTGGAATAAATTGACTGCCGTTGACCGTTCGGCCTGAAATTTATTCAGGCAACTAGTTCCATTTTATCTTAAATCCGATCCCTGGCCAAAAGCCATTAAATCAGTCAATAACCCATTTATCTGGACAGTTAAATCGTCAATCCAACAACCCATTCAATATTTTTTGGCTATTTTTTTAATTATTTTTATTTTTTAAATTTTTTATCAAAACTGATCATCCATTTGAATTAAACGGTCACACCATCTAACCGAAAACCCCAAAACGGTTTTTCCGGATCGTTTTTTAAAAGTTAAAACCATGGCTTAATTAGAGGTTTGTGGACTACCGGGCTATAGTATAGTGCTGGTTGAACGTCTGGGACCCACCATTGGATTGATCCCACCCAAAAGTCGAATATATTGAATCAATGCAACTTTTTAAAGAGCATCCACAGCATCAGACGGTGAAAATTGAATAATCAATGTATCAACGTCCCATCAGAATTCCAAATCATGGAAATGAATTTTACAGAATTAAAGCTGCTTGCTGCGAGAATTTCACTAACCTTGAAACTAGGTTATTAAAAGTTAATTCTAGACTTTTGGACAGAATGGATTGAACGTCTTATCAATTACTATTTCTCCTTTCTCTTACATCAAGAAATAAAGATGAATTCAGACTCAGATTCCATGTAATTTGGGGAATATTTGCTGCTTTCTTGCTTGGTGTCGGTGCTTGCTCGGTGAATATTTCTCAAGATGAAGGTTAGTAGGCATAGTTAGGAAACTCCATCAAGGTCATAAAAAGGTCCAATGTCTGGTCCAAAGCTTAAAGAATGCATGATTAAGCTCAGTTTCCTTGTTTATGAAAAAGGGTATTGTCACAGTATTCTTCTATTTTTACGCTTAAGGTTCAAAGTATTGACACGTATTGGCCTGTATTTGTCGATACTGCAAATCCAGTCTAAGGCCAAATTCTATGTTATCCTTATCACTTCAACTTTAAACTAAGGTTTTATTTACTATGCTAACAGGCATTTTCTAGTTCTGGATTTCTACTGCAAACAGATTGAAGATCAATCAAGTAAGGAAATATTTGAAACATCACTATCATGTTCTAAAAGACTAAAATATATCCATCCTCTCTTACTGCACCCTGTCCTTTAAACTGGCCTAAACACAACAAAAGCAGCCCAAAAGGCATATGCACTTGTTTGAGAATTTATTGCCTTTGATACTACAAAGAAAGGGAACCAAGTAACAACCTATTCCTATGCTCTTCTCTACAAGTACAAGAAATCATCAGATCCACAGATTGCATTGCTCTTTCTGTATCTTCTCCAAGTTCTGCACTGATCAAAAGGCATTCATAGATCAATTCAGGACTGACCTGATTGTGAGGACTAAAGCCAAAAGATATATCTCCCATAATCAATCTGCAATGCCTCCTTTATACTCTAACGATGCAGAATCGAGTAAAGCAATTAAGTGAATCACCTTGTAGCCGCGAAATGAAGAACTAAGTATGGCTTCCATCTGCTCTAAAGATGATTTACAGAAAGAAATGACACTAAGAGGCATGTGGAGGTGAAGAGAATTTGCAAGCTATGCAACACAGAAGCTCTTGAGTTGAGTGATGCAGAAGGTTCTGATCCATAAACTGTTGATCCAGATCCAGTTGGATTGGTTGTGTTTATAACCGAAGCATGTGTGCTGTAACCAAGAAAACCAATCAGCAAGCATTCCTTCTGTGTTACCAAACAGAATGGAATTAGAGATGGTTAAGAGAACTTACCTAGTTGATGGATACTTACATGTTGGAGTACCTGAAATGTTGTAAAATAAAAGAAAATAAATTCTGGAAGTTAGCTTCGACCTTTAACATGAAAAATAGATGCATGATCAAAGATTAGTAATGCATCAAGAGAAAGTTTTCACACTCCAACTGTTTGCTAATTTTGATCACAGCCATTTGGAGTTTTCGAAAGTTAATGGGGAGCTTTGGATTGCCTACTCTTTAAGTCTGCATGTGAGTAATCAAAATTTTGTCTTCAAATCTACTTCTTTGTCAGGATGATATCAAGTGTTGGTTACAGAAAGAACTTACTTGGATCGATGTTGGTAATAACAGCAGTTCCTCCAAAGTTACAACTGGTGGGAATTGGGTTCTTCTGGTAGTAGTCATTGAATGCATAAGATGCATGATCTCGAACTGTATTCGGGTCGTAACAGCTTGCACCTGGCTGAATGGCTGAACAATCTGCACCACCATACCCACATGCATAGTCTAGAGCAACCTGTAAAGCAGTCTGTGATGCAGATTGGCTGGCAATGCACCAGCTTCCACCTGATGATGCAGGAGATGCTGTGGTCGGAGTGGTATATGGACTTGTAATGACTGGAGTTGATGGTGTTGCAGCCGGATTTGCCACGGGGGTTGGCGTTGTTGGCGTTGGGGTTGTTGTTGTTGGGGTTGTAGGATTGATCACTGGAACTGTTGTTATTGGAGTAGTAACATCCAGTTGGGTGGTGGACCTCGAAACAGAGATTAATGACTTATCTCTGTGATCTAATTCGTTGATGCGCTTAGCTGTGCCAATTGGAAACTTCTCTGTAACACTTGATCCTGAAAACAGGCAGATAAGTTCTCAAGTAAGAGAACCGTATGTCCATGAGAAAGCATCAAAACCCAAGTTCAAATGGTTCATGATTTGGATACTCTGTATTCATGGAGACTCAGAACAACAATAATGAGATGCTCATCAATTAAAAAATCAGAATCATATTTGAAATTAGCGAAGACCTGATTACAAATCAAAACAGAGAACAACCCATTTGAAGAAAGCAATAATTTCAAAGAGGGAGAGCGAGAGGAGAGGCTAAAGTTCAAACCAACAACAGCCACGATTGGTAATCAGAAGAAAAAGCCACCAACCTCCATGCATTCAAATTCAAACTACGCAGCATTAAGTAAGGAACTCTGTTGGAAAACAACTGACCTGAACAGAGTAGTACACCCAAGAGGAGGAAGAAAAGACAGTGAAGAATCGATGGACCCATCTCTCCAAACTTCTCCTTCGTCTCTTTTTCCCTTTTAATTCTTCCTCCTAATATTTATTGCTCTTGTTCTTCTGCTTCTAATTATTTTTCTTAAACCTCCTCTAAGTGGCTCTGGTTTTTCTACTTGGTCTGAAACAAAGAACAGCTCAGATTTCTCAAAAAAAAGTATTAATGTTGTTGTACTTAGTTGTAGAAAAGGAGATGTAATCTTTGAACCCTTTACTAACTACATATTTTGAAGAATCAGATTTCTTGGGTTGGAGAGAGAGAGAGAGAGAGAGAGAGGGAATAAAAGAAAACTTGAGAAAGGAGGCATGGCTGATGGAAGAGGCACGTAAGATCAGGTGCAAAAAAGAGGGAAAAAAGTGAGAGAAGGAAAAATAAAGAAAGAAGGAAAGAGTGAAGTGACTTGTTTAGAATTTCAAGTGTGGTCTGTAGGCTGATCAAGTGATGGTAGTAAGGACTAAGGATAATGATTATGTTGATGGGTGCATTTCTTTTCTCTTTTTCTCATACTCTTTTTACTGTGTTGGGGGACTAAATCAAAAGACAAAGGTGAGAAGAGGTGCTTGTTTCCCGCTTTGTTTATTCTTTAATTCGCTCTTAATCTTAATACTTCCTAAAGATTTCAGATCAAGATCAGTTTTCTTCTTTTTTTTTTTCAGTTAGTGTGAATGTGATCCCGAGTCCCAACTGCCCAACTTGAAAACATCAATGTCTTTTTAACTTATGATGAAAACATGATTCCTTTCCAAGTTCGGATTTGCTGCCCACAAATTCTTCCCACATCCCTAACCACAGGACACTATAGGCACACATTAGGAATATCTCCATGGGGAGATATTCCCAACACATGGCAGTAGTGTACTGCAGGTAAGAATGTGGGTAGGAGATGTGGATTGAGTTCTCCCTCCCCACCCAAATGTCCAGATTCCATGAAACACCTTCCAAAACTGGTAGGGGTGATCATTTCTAGCCCAGTCCCGAAATTTGTAGGTTTTGGCATAGGTTTTGTGTTCAGGCCCAACCTGAAATTTATTTTAGGGTAAAAGAGAGTTTTCATAAATTGACTAAAATATATCCTACATTTTTAATTCTTCAAGTTTTCAATCGGGGGTATTGATAAGGAATTGAAATCTCCTGCCCACATGATACTACAGTCATACATTGGGAACATCTCCCTATGAATGGTAACATGCAAGCATGGGAAATGTTCTCAATGTACAACTGTAATGAGCCGTAAGTAAGAGTAGGTAGGAGATCCGCCCTCGTTGATAATAATGTTTGCCTTTATTTGGCTTTAAAATTTGACACAGCAGAAAACATTGAATACGTTCTTCAATTGTGTCTTTGTTTTAAGATAAGTTGCTTTGTTTCAAAAAAAAATGCATGTTTTTTAAACCATCAACATGGTGGTTTTCAAAGAAGGAAACTTTTGGAGTATAGATATCGTATGGTTTAGTAAACATGACTCTTTAAACCAGAGTTCAAGAACATTAATTTTTAAGGCTAGATTAGTTGCATGTAATGGCTGTTAGGGACTGTATAAATATAATGCCCCCACATAAGCCATTCATGCACACAAAGGCCCCATTTTTCAGTAAGTTATTTATCCAGGTAAATGGATAAGTGCATTTATCCATGTTTTTTTATTTTCCAGGTAAAGAAAGCAACGACCATTTTAGCCATAAAAATCAATTATTAAAAGGGGCATTTTTGTCTCATCCAAGTGTTTGCAACTTTCCCCCATGTGAGAAAGTTATTTGGAGATAACATCTGTGCTCCACGGGGGGCATCCCACATGCACATCTCAGCACGCATTGGGAACATATTCCAAAGTTGTCAATGGTAGATGTTCCCAATACACAGTTGGGATATGTTGTGGGGCATTTTGTGGAGTGCCCTCTGTGGGGTGCAAATGTGAATTCAGTTATTTGCCCACATGGGAGATGAGTATACCCAAGAAAATAAATTTTCCCTAGCCCCCAGGGGAGAGCTAGGGGGGGGGGGCATGTTTTAACCCTTCACTCTTGTTTTATTAACTTTTGGCCTCCTAATCTATGTTCATTAGTATTTGACCCCCCTAACATAAAATCTTAGCTCCGCCCCTGCTAGTCCCCACATAAATCTGAAAAAAGAACATGGATTTCTTGGTAATGGGAACCAAAATCCCATTGACCAACTTTCCCCCTCTCAAAATTTAAAAGACAAATGCCCCAAAGTGAGAAATTGAGTGATTGTGGGGCATATACAGTTGGGCATTATTATTGGTTAGGTAGCCCCTAACACAAAGATTACATTTAGTTAATCTCGGCTCATTTTTTTCTTTCAAATTTGGAAACAATATATAAATAAATAAACAAATGATAACATGTTTTTTATATTTTTGTTTTAGAAACCTGTTTGTTCTTAAATCAAATGGTTTAGATTTGTTTTAGGAGATTATAACAAGAAAAGAAATTCATATCAAAGAATAACCCCCTAATGTCTGATATCTAATGCTAAGTATATGTTGGTGTAATTCATATTAAACTGCCAGCAAAAACTTTATCAAGAAAAGTCAGAATTTTCATAGTGGATCTTAACATGTATCAAGCAAAATTTTTGCGTGTGTTTTATTCCACGGCGTTTATTAAAACGCTGACATATCATTGTCAAATCAGCATTTAGCCCATCATGGTAATCCGTACGCATAAATACTCACAAAATCCGGCCTTAATTTATGTGTGTGCCTACCGTTGGGAGAAATTTCATTTTAACGCTTCCCCCAACAGTTAGATATTTATTCATTGTTCTACTGATGTGATGCCTAATGGCACCTAGTGGCGCCTACTTGTCATAAATAGTTGATATTATTACTTTCATTGGTTTTGAAGACAAATCAAATACAAGTGTTTAATTAATAAATGGAAGCTCTACCGAACACATACTTTGCTCTCTTCCTCTAGTTCTTCTGTTGCATCCACTCCAATGTTCGGGTTTTAACATGTTTTTTGTTGAACATCTTGTTAGAGAAAATAGTTGTGTTGACATCGGCTTAAGACAAGTTGACATCGGCAGCCCACAGGAAATGCTCCACAGCACATCCCAACCGTGTATTGGGAACATCTCCCAATGACAAGTACAAAGATGTTCCCAATGCATGCTGAGATGTGCATGTGGTGGGTCTGTGGGGCGCTTGCCTCATAGCCCAAACTAACAGAACTCACCTCTTAACGTTGGTTCACTTGGTTGGACCGATGCTAAAACACAAAAGCCATTCCTCTAATTCAAAATTAGAACCCTCTTTCTCTCTCTCAGATCTAAACCTTAACCCTTCAACCGGCCAAATCACCGGCAATTGGCAGCAGTATTTCTCTTCCTCCTCCTATTCCTTTATCATCAATATTACATCCAAACCAAAGCTCTTTCTCATTCGAACCCTCAAAAAATGAATCTCATTTTGACACTCTGCGTTTGGTTGCAATACAATCTTATTTGCACTAGTACAAATGTATAGGAGTGCAAATTTAAAGAATGTAAATTCTGGTTTAGTTTTGGCTTGGATTTTACTTCATTCTATTTCACGTCTTATTTTATTTCATTTGCAATGTAATCAAATAAAATAAGATAAAATTTGAAACAAAAATAAATCAGAATTTGCACCCAAATCATTTGCATTATCATTGTTTTGCATCAATACAAATTTATTTACACTGTAACCAAACTCCCCAAACACTCTGGTTGAAACAAAACTCTTTCCCATCTTTGATCACAGAAAACTACTACAAATCATCCGCCGCCGTTAATGTTTCTGGTAATACATGCAGCTGCTGCTGGTGAGTGATCCAACTACCTCCATCACCACTGCCTGTTGGACTCAACCTATTGACAATCAGAATCAGCCATGTGTCTTCTCTCGCTTGCCTCTTTCTTAAATGCTTTACTTGGGGGAGTTAGTGTCAAAATTAGATTCGTTTTTGGGGAACTCGCATCCTGTGGAGCCTCAGGTTCACAGGAGAAAATGATACAATCCAGACTAATAATGGAGAAAATTGTACAAGAAAAGAATAGCCATCGCATATGAATGAATGTCTCATGGGTTATCTTTGCTCACTCACCCCTAGTAATGAAAATTTTGGTATTATCTAAAACAGGACAGCCATTGTAACAAAATATGATCATAGAGTAATTAAGTAAATTTACATGTGAATGAAGTTGGTTAAGGGTAAATTTGGTATTTTAAAAACTTAATGTATTATATCAACATTTCAATTAGGAATGCTAATGAAAAGGAATGTATATATTTAGGCCATGTTTGGGAGTGTTTATATTAAAAATTAGTTCTTATTGAATAAGTGCTTATTCGAATAAGCACTTATTTACATTTGGCACCCAATTTTTTCAAATGCTTATATTTTATATTGGGTGTTTGGTGCTCTTTTTCTCCAATAAGTACTTAAATAAGCAATTGTAACTCTTTTGTCCTTCATCTTCTTTCAATTTTTCAAAATATCCAATCCAAAGTGAATGAATAAAAGTGCTTTCATAGAAGTGCTTTTATAAAAGTACTTCTACAAAAGTGCTTTCATAAAAGTACTTCTGTAAAATACTTTTATAAAAGTGCTTTTATAAAAGCACTTCCGTAAAAGTTCTTTTAAAAAAGTGTTTTCGTAAAAGTGCTTTTATAAAAGTACTTTCATAAAAGTTCTTTTACAAAAGTACTTTCGTAAAAGTAATTTTCAATGGGTATAAATTGTTTTTGTAAAAGGGTATAAATGTTTCAAAATATCCAATCTAAAAGTGCCTTTGTAAAATTGTTTTTGTAAAAGGGTATAAATGGTATTCTAGAAATTCAATGGGGACAATTATGGGAGAAAAATATTGAATAAGTGCTTATTGTATGAGCACTTAAAAAAAGCTATCAATTTGGGCTTAAAAAATAAGCACTTATTTCAGACTTATTTCCTAAACACTACTAAGTGCTTAATAGTGTGGTCCCCATCCAAATAAGCACTTAATTTTAAGCACTCCAAACATCGCCTTAGACCCTTTTTCAAAGCAATAGGGGAGGTTTTGTTAATGTCAAAACACATGGGAGTTTTATAGGATTTTTAGAAAACCCAAGGAGGTTTTATAATTTTCTCTATTTTTAAATGGAATTTAAATTGATTTTGAATTAATTAAATTATATTAAGTTTTGTTTTATTAATCCTTATTAAATTTAATTAACTATGTTAAGTTTTATTTTTTGTGGAATAAGTTGGTCTTAAATTAGCAAAAATAATTATAAAACTAATAATTGTTAGATAGTTTTGTATTAGTTCTATATTAATTTTAAATTCATATCAATTTTTAAATTATATTATTCTCTTTTATTAATTAAATTATTTTTTTATATTAATACAAATTCAATAACAATAATTAATAATTAATTTTATTTTCTTGAGTAACTTACTGGATTACTTTTACTATGGTTAGTTAATTTTTATTATTTTCAAATTGAATATAAATGGATTATAATTTTTATGATGTTTTATTCAATGTTTTCAACCTAACATTGACTTAGACGGTTAAAGCATTCAAACCATCAGCCCACCCTATTTCTAATTATGGGTTTCCTAAATCTTGCCATATTCAACTTGTGTGGTTTAAACATTAACCCTTTATATCCAGTCATTAGGTCACAAATTACAATATACAATGTATTGAAAACTTCTGGAGGATTTAACTTTATGCTTGGTTTTTTGATTGGGGATGATATTTTTTATATTTTTGAAAACTTTGCATGATCTTTGCAGCCCCACGATACCAAAAAAAAATCAATTGGTAGCCTCAAATTTTAATTTTTGGCTCTGATATTTATAAAAGAATAAAAACAAATATATCTTATATTCTACATATATAAATGGAAGACGTGTCACGGTTTGACTCGTACAACCCAAATAATTGAATCATTGACATGTGACCTAGAGGCAAAAACTATTTAACCTCCAAGTCAAAAAGACTGATTTTATTTGTTGGGTGAAGTAAATAATATTTCTTTTGAAATAAAAATTACTAGATTAATTAATTTAAAAATTAACTATTTTTTAAAAGGAACTAGATTATTTAGCCTACTAATATATGATTGAATATCTCCATTTAAATATAATTGATCTTTATTAATAATTACAATTTAATGTAAATATATCTAATGTATATAAAATTATAACTAAATTGAAATGGAAGTAGATATAGATAAAGTTAATGAATTTTAGGCAATTCAATGGAGTAATGGAGAGGGGAGAGGCATGAGTTATTGAAGGAAAGAGTTAATGACATAATTAATGACGAGAAGTAATTAAAAGAATTTATGAGAATAGAAAAAATATAAGTGCCTTTGAGAATAAACTAGAAAGTAGGAAAATGATAGATAGGTTGGAAAATTCCAATTTAATATATAGATATAGATATGGTTCTTTTTGCCTCTCTCTTCTCCTCCCCCTCTCTCTCTCTCTCTCTTAAAGTTATATGATGACAACCTATTCAATTAATATTAATTAATAAATTTATTTATGTAACATAATGAATTTATATTTTTTAATATTATACTCAAAGTGAACCTAAACCAAGTAATTAATTTATATTGTTAATATTATTTAACCTAATTAATTTTAAAACTTTATTATTTTTGTTCTTATATTTTCCATTATTTTTACTTTTAATGTTATACTAACAACCTCCCATAAAATAATCTTTATTTCATTTTTTATGATTTTTACTATTTTTTGAGATACAACTTTTATAACTTTTTTATTTATAGAAATTGTATTTTAATGTAAGCAAAATAAGGAATATTTTTAAGAAGACCTTATATTTTCAAAAATATTACAAATAATTCCATTGAAAGTAATCATTACTCTCTGTTATTTTCATTTATTACTACTTTTTTTTGTATCTTTCTTTCTCCTTCACTCTCTCTCTCTCTCTCTCAACTTTTAATATAGAGATATATTTCATCTAAATCATTCCCTCTCTCTTGTGAAGTTATATGATGATAACCTATTTAATTAATATCAATTAATTAATTTATATTTATGTAACATAATGAAGTTAGATTTTTTTAATATTATACTAAAGTGAACATATATCAATTAATTAATTTATAATTTATAATATTCTTTAACCCATATAATGTCATAATTTACAACCTTACTTGAAATATTTTTATTTCATTTTTTGTGATTTGTACTATTTTTTCATATACAACTTTTATGATATTTTATTTATAGAAATAGTATTTTAATGTGATCAAAATAAGGAGTTTTTTTTTTTGCATTTTTCAAGAAATGTTACTTTTCTGTTTATTTTTTATTTACGGATCTCCATCATTTAGACTTCAATGCCAAAGGCCTATTTTGGTTTGGCGACACATGGACCAGAGTGAAGAGAGAGAGAGAGAGAGTTATGTGTGACCCAATGGAATCTAGTGTCATGAGAAAGAGGGGTTGTGCGGGACTCGATTACACAATTGAGCTAGATGAATGGATTTCTCTAGAGGACTTATTATTAATCAAGATTTGGTAAGACACAGATTTGATACATTCCATCATCCAGCTCACCCGTCTATCTTGAAAACCGAATTTTCTCAAGACTTTCTCAATAAATTCCCACTCCAACATGTCATAAGCTTTTTCCATATCAATCTTACAAGCCATCACCCCTGATTTGCCCTTCTTCTTTTTCATAGAATGAATCATGTCATGAGCAATCAGAATATTATCATTAATTTGTCTATTAGATACAAAGGCACTCTAATATGGAGAAATAATTTTATCCAATAAAGGTTTGATTCTATTTACTAGAATTTTAGAAATGATCTTATAAATGACATTACAAAGACTTATAGGTCTAGAACCGTCCACTGATTCTGGGTTTTTCTTTTTCGGAATGAGAGAAATAAAGGTTTTATTAAGAATCTTACATAACTTTCTAAATGAAAGAAAGCCTTCACCACTTTGCAAACTAAGTCATTGACTATACTTCAGTATTTTTTGAGAAATAATGCAGTATGCCCATTAGGACCCAATGCTTTGAGATCTTTCATACAATTGAGGACACTCAGAATCTCCTCATCAGTAACATCTCTACTAATCTCATTGTTATGATCATCACTAAGACATGACTTGATACCACTAATGACTTTATCAATGTTTCTAGTACCCTCTAAGTGAAATCTTTTCTCAAAATGATTGCAAAAAAAATCATTGTGACCATTAGTCATATTTTCATCATCATCTTTAATATACATTACCCTATTTCTAGCCCTTCTTATTGTAGCCATTGTATGAAAAAATTTGTTGTTTTAATCTCCTAGCTTGATCCAACCTATTCTAGATTTTTGGGCCCACTAAGCCTCTTCTCATTTGAGAATATTGTTCAACTGCTTTTGAAGGGCTCCCTCAGGGTTAGACAGCGAGTGACTATCATTAACACCAATATGTTGATTTTGCACCTCCTCCAGCTTCTCGAGGATATTCGCTTTCCTTTTGAATATATTTCCAAATTTATCCATATTCCATTCTCTAAGGACCTGAACTAACTTATTCCTCTTCCTTACAAATTGCATAGCTCTAGAGCCATTCATTTCATAGCCCCAGGCATTTTCAATAGTTTGTCCTAATTCTAGATCTAAACACCACATGGATTCAAATCTAAATGGTTTAGGACCACAAGATGACATGGAATTTGTATTAAGAGGAGGTGTGATCAGAAGCTAAGAAAGGAAGATTGGTGAGGCAAGCATAAGGAAACATCTCCCTCAAGCCTCATTTACAAGAGCCCAATCTAAACACTCCCATGTGGTCTTATTCTTCCATGTAAATTGCAGGCCTTTCATCTCTAAATCCATGAGATTATAGTCATCAATTACATCATTAAAACTTCGAGTTTGACTATTTCGAACTTCCCTACCTCCACTCTTATTCTTTTTTCCTAAAAGAATTAAAATCACCAATTACACAATATTGATTGAAATTTTAATCAATCCCACACATTTCTTTGATCAACTTTACTTGGAGGCACATAAATAAAGGTATAAAAGCAAGAGTTGTTTGAATCAGTCTTAGAAACAAAAGCATGGATCATTCTTTCATTAGAAAATATTACTTGAAGGTTACATAAGTTTTTGTTCCCAAAAAGCCACAGACCTCCTGAAAATCCTACAGAATCAACAAGAAAAAATTCATCACAAAGGAAAGATTTAGCAAATTCTATTTGACCACTCTGGGTTTGATCTAGTCTTCATCAAAAAAATACACTAGGTTTATGCATTCTACTAAGTTCCTTGACATGCCTTTGTAGGGATAGTCTCCCTGCCCCTCTCACATTCCAACTAAAGACCCTCATCACCAACCGCTTTGTAAACCAGACCTATGTTGTCCATTTCCAATAAGGCAATTTCCCTATCGACATTTATTCCTTGTTGCACTTCATTATCAATACCTTCACTGATCAGCATATCAGTTCCCAGGTCCGCAGGGTTGTCATCAGTTTCACGGTATTGAAAGTCATTCCAATCCATCTCCATACTCACTCCTTCGTCTTCATCTTCCTCTTAAATTATGATCAACATTGTCATAATGAGACATTCTGAAACAAAACCGGCGGTTCACTATGGTCACTAATACATTGCTCCCTTATCTTCTTAGGAATCCATTGTTTACTTGGATGGATATTAGCAGCTGGTTCAATAGTGGCGTGACTGGCATTGACAAACTAGGCTTTCTGCGACTCAAACTTGTTGGGGGTGTATTTGGATTTCCATGACATCCAGGCGCTCCTCTTATTCAGCCCTGACATTACTTTTGTTTGATCAAACTGTTTGAATAATTGAGCTCTAATGCCATGAGAAGCACTTTTGCAACCAAGTTGGTTCCTCCTTCAATTCACAGTGGTCCACCCATCATTCCTAGAAGTCTGGTAGTTTTTTGTGCATTTTGGAGCCTTGTGCCCCTCCACCCGCAGTTGATACACAAATCAAACAAGTTCTCATAAAAGACCTTCACTTTATTATCCTCGCCTTCATCATTCTTAACAGGTGTTAATGGTATCTCAAGAATAAAAGGATTAGATAAGTTTATTATAATACATACTATTGGGAAAACAATAGAGGTTAATTTAATGGTATCATCATCGAGTTTGATCACCTTACCAACATCTCTAAGAATGACTTGAAGCTCATCCTACTTTTTTCTCTCAGGGAAGAACTATTATTAATACCCGACAACTTATCCAATTTCCCAACAAGTTTTTGTTCCTCATGAAGCATTTCAACACGTATTTCATGATTTGTCATGATTGCACTTCTCAAGTAATCACGTAAGGGGGAGAGCCTTCCATGTATTCCAGTAAAGTTTCATTTTGAATTTTTTTTCTTAGAATCGGTTGTAAGCTCTGATGCAATTACAATCTAGTTTTTACATATCTTGATCCTTTTGCTGAGAAACAGATGCCAAGACAATAATTCATTATGCTTTGACGCCTGACCTACCACTTTCTCAAGCCATTTCGAAGATTAAAGAAATTACAAGGTCCTCTGTAAATGCAACTTTTCTATTTTTCATCAGTTGTAAGTTTAATAGTTTCTTTGAGATTACAAGAGTTCCTTTCGTTCCAATATGAAGTTCTCCTAGCCTACTTTCAGGTGTCAGTTTAACAATGTCTTCATCAATCAGAGAGATTTTTTTTTTTTTAAATTAACTAGATGTGCATCACCTACCCTGTTTGGTTCTGCAACCACATTACTAGTTTTATTCAGATGTAATGTCCTCTTCTGGGAACCACTTAGAGTTTTGGAGGAACTCAACATGTTTCTCACCACTGTCCCCTGCTTCACTTCATATTCCCTAGAGTTCCTTCTTAGAAATCTTTTCACTATTTTTGGGTAGTCTTTCTTCCTATGCTTTCTGGATAACTTATGAGAGGACTCCTTTGGATGGCTTCTTTCCATCATTTTATTATCATTGAAAACCACCTCCTCACCGTGCTCAAGAAAAATGGAATTTCTTTTCATCGACTCTATATTACTAGCCTTGGTACCACAAGCATCTACCCTAGCCTCTAAAAGTTTATGCAACCTGTGTTGGATTTTAGTCTCAGTAGAGATTAAATCGAATGGGGTTTGATTGATCAATTACATGAAGAAACACACCTGCACACATATCTTGAAAAAGAATGTTTTCTCTTATTAAAATCAGTTTTCGACTTGTCCCACATTGGAAAATTACTAATCTTGTTTTAAGTTTTTAAATAGGAGCTTATTTACACTCCTTAGAAATATAAAGAGTAGAGTATGGAGGTTTGCTAATGCGCATCATGCGCGCACACGTGGTGAACGCGTGTGTGCGACGCAATGAGATGCTTTAGAGGTGCAACGATCACAATCCGATCGGGTGTGATCAAGAGGCATTATTCAAAGTTAACAATCATTAACTATTAACTACCTTTTTAATATTCATAATGTTTGAAATTGTGATTGTTCAAAGAGCCTTTTTTCTGAACTAACACCTTCATCTTCTCCATGACTCTTCAAAAACTATTTAAGGAATGTGAGTCAGGCAATTGAACACAAGTTTTCGAAAATCACTCTTGTCTCTCTCGGTTCGATTTGCTACTGTGTCATAGAAGGTTTCTTTGGAGACTTCAACTTTACAGGTTACAAATTCTCGCCCAAGGCTCTGTTGTATCCTAGGAACGAATTTGCTTATCCCATCAACAAACTCACTAAAACTGAGTGGGGGCAAATAACATTCTAAAGACAATGTCTTCAGACATGCCTCAAAGCACTTTTCTTCCAAGTTTCTGTGACCCCATTTTTTCCAACAACATGTTCCTGTGTTTCTTCTTATTTCCTTTAACTCCCATGCTCCAAGAATAAATACTCCAACCTGCAATCAAAACACTGAGTACTAACCAGAAGGTGCTAGAAAAGGAAATCATTAATAGAAAGAAGTAAAATAACAAGGACTTGAAAAGGATCCGATGCAGAAAAACGAAAACAAATTATCTAACAAACAACAAAAACAGGAAAGGAAAAAGCTTAAGGCAGAAAACCATGTTAAGAAAGTCCACATCTAAACAGAGAATAAAAAAAGAAGAAGAGGATGAGCAATGACAACTTCCCTAATTCGCATCTTCACCTCAGAGGACCCATCGCTGAAGCATATTCTAGAGGAGATTGGGACTGGTGGTCCAGCTGCAATGATGAAGTAGTGGAATGATCCTGTTGCATGACAAAAATTGTGCCAAGCTATGGGTCTTGCAATTCCTGGAGAAGTTGCTACTTCAACTGATCTTTTTGGACCAAATGGAGAAGAGGAGGTTGGAAAAGAGGATGAGTCGAGTGTGCATCATACTGCTAGCATCGATGGTTTTGAGGGATTTAATAATGTGGTGTTGCTCTATTCAAATGGCCCCTATGGGCAGGATCTCTACTACCCACAAATTGTCCTCACATCCATACCTACAATTGGGAACATTTTCCATAAATGACAAGGGAGATATTTCCCATGTGTAGTTGTAATTAGGTAGCAGATCCAATCCCCCCTTCAGATGGCCCAGCTTTGCAAAATTGTTTAGTCATGTGGGTATATCATTGGATTCCTCGGCCTGGTTAAGTTAACCTAAGTTTAAATAACAATATTCAGTTTTACGGAGAAAAAAAAAACTTAGGATTTGGTTTGATAAAAATGATGGAAATCGACAAGAATTGCAATTTAGAGGGTGTTTGGAACCGTGGGCATTTATTAAATAAACGCTGCCACATAGGTGCCACTTCAGCGTTTCCCCCATTATGTGAACCCGTATGCATAGGGACTTGTAAAAGTAGGCTTCCGTTTATGTGCATTCCTACTATTTGGGAGAAGCTTCATTTTAGTGCTTCTCCCAACGGGTAGGCACTTATTCACTATTTTGCTGATGTAGTGCCTAATGACGCCTAACTATAATAAACGAGTTTATTATTGCTTTTCTCGATTTTTCAAATAAATCAAGTACAAAATGTTTAATAAATAAACGTCCATGGTTCCAAACACATACTAGGTATATGTTTGGCATCAATGCTACAGATGCAGATGTTGCTGATGTGTGGGTTGGAAGCCTTTTTTTGTTTGGAACTGTTGCTGCCAAGTAGAACGTTTCTTGGAGCAACAATAACTTTTTTTTCTGTTTGGTACCAATGCTCTAGGAAACGTTTTCTACACTACTACCCATTATCCAGTGCCACATCACTGCCCTATTGGCAGCAACAAGCTGCAGCTCCAGGAAACGCCAAATTTAGCGTTGCCCCAAGCCATACCTTCCCAATTTCCAAGGCGTGGCTTGAAGCACCGTTTTCTATAAAAAACGGTTCCAAACAAATGACTGCTTCCTGAAGCACCGTTTTTTTCCTATGTGGCGCCGTTGCTTCAGGAAACGGCAACGATGCCAAACAGCCGCTAGAAGAATCTTAAATCGAGCCAAACCGTTTTTAATTCAGCCGAACCAAACCAAAATTTAAGTTTGGTTCCGTTCGATTTGGCGGTCTGAACTGTAAAATGAACACCTGCCAGGCACGCACCACCACACGCTTTTCGCATGTTCACAAAACGAAGGGCAATTGGACCCAGCCCGGCTGCTATATAAAATTTTGCGAGAGCGACACTCAGAGATCCAAAAACCCTACTTTTCTCTGGTTCGAAGTTCGAACTTAGAGTTCAGACCCTTTGTTTTCTCCCGGAGAGAAGATGCCTCCGAAACGCTCATCACTTCTTGACAACCCACCGGATGCCTCCTCCTCGTCTGAAGATGTAGAAGAAGAAGAAGAACCGGAAGAAGCTGAAGAAGAAGAAGCAGAAGAGGACGAAGAAGAAGATGAACACGAACAAGTTTCCGCCAAGAGATCCTCTGCCAAGAACCCGACCATTAAATCCACGCCCACTTCAAATGCTGTGTCGGGTCGTCAAGCCCACCGTCCCTCGGATGATGAAGAAGAAGAAGATGAAGAGTTCGATTCCCAAGAAGAGTCCGGTTCCGATTCGGAACCATCACCAGAAAAACCCCGCCAGACCGCTCGAGGTGCCGATCCAAGTATAAAGCCTATCACCTCCAAGCCTATGGACGACATACCCAAGCCCAAGAAGCCTCCGACGAAGCCAGGATCTTCTCCTATTCCGGCGTTGAACAGCCCCACAAGATCTACCACCACAGTAAAACGCCCCGTGGAGACTGATAAAGAAGGAAACAGGGACCCCAAGAGTAAAAAGAAGAAGGTTTCAGATGCCGATGAGAACGGGTCGCTTCAAGGAGAAGAAACTGAGAAGAAGCCTGGGGACGATGCCAAGAAGCAATTGTTTCAGAGGTTGTGGAGCGAAGACGACGAAATCATAATTTTGAAGGGTATAATGGATTACTCAAAGAAAGGCACTGACCCATGGACTGACATGGCCGGGTTTCATGAGTTCATCAAGAAATCGCTCCACGTTGATGTAAATAAGAACCAATTAGCTGATAAAATCCGTCGATTAAGGAAGAAGTACAAGACCAATGTGGGCAGAGGGAAAGGAGGCCAGGACCCTCTTTTTTCTAAGTCACACGAATCGAAGGCATTCGAATTGTCCAAGAAGATATGGGGCTTCGAAGATAATGCTGGTGGCAATAATCAAGCTACTGATGATGGGAAGAAGGGTAAGAAACAGAAAGCTGAAAATGCTGTCGGTTCGGCTCAAGTAAAAGTTCCTTCTTCGGGAGAGGCCCCAAATGCTGCAGCGAAGGCCGATGAAGAGCTAAATTGTTCTATGTACCCATGTCTAATGGAATCGTTCCGACTTGGGAAAATCACGGAATTGGCAAGGCCTGATTTTGGAGAGGGTATTGTGAAAGAAGGTTTGGGTTTGATGGGGAGCTCGAAGGTGAAGGAATTGGAGGAGAGGTGGAGGAAATTGCATATGGCAGAGATTGAGATGCACCTGAAGCGGGTTGATTTATTCAGGGACCAGTTGAAGATGCTGTTTGATGCGCTTGGATCCAAAAAGTGAGGTAATTAGTAGTTGTTGGGTTGTTTTCGGCCAAAGTTAAAAAAAAAAGACAATGTTACTTCTTTTTCTTTTCTTTTGCAACAGAGGAGGGAATTTTCTAAGAGTTTTGGTGTATTTCGGATTTAACTAGAATTTATCGTCTATCAAACTATGCGTTTGTTACATTTGTGAGATCAGTTACAATCTAGAGCCTCCTATTTTGGTTATTGGTGTCATATTAATTATTTAGGAAATGGCGCTTTTATCTCAAAATTGTGGTTGAAGCCAACAGAACAGAAACCATAGAATCAGCACCAACACGAGCAACAAAGACTCAGACTGAAGATACCAGACAAACACAACTAAAGAAGAGGAAAATACTATAGAATAAAAAATAGTAGCATATCTAGTTCTCAACACATTGATTCATTATTACACAATGTCTTAAATCCAAATAGGAGCCACAAGAAATAAATTCCTGCTTAACTATAAAGCCATGCTGTACAATGAAGTGTGTAGCCTTGTTGCAATTATGAGGCACAAAACTGAAAACCACCTGGATATATTCTTTTTGGACAAATTGTTGACCAGTTCTAAGCTACAGATTCTAGAATAATGACATTATGTCAGCCAATTCCTTTGACAGGGTTCAAAGTTCAATACACCATCTTGTGGCACACTTTCAACCATGCGCCCACCTGTTTTTAGTGTTTTTTTTCAAAAGCAAGTCAGGGGGTAGGTTTTAGGCCTGTCTACCCCCTGAAATAGGTCAACAGCCCAAAACACCCATATTTTGTGTATCGGTGACCCACCGATACGGTACATATCGACCAATCCAGGCTGTTATGTGATGAAATTTTGAACTTTGGACAGGGTTAGACCTTCAAAAAGAGATATTGCATCTGCTTCCACTGGGGAGAATGCTTTGCACATCCCTCATTTTGCTGCTACAAAAACCTTGGCTCTCTTTGATTAACATTCCAAAAGCAGCCACATCGTTTTCTTTAAGACCACCTTCTGAGTTTACTTAGAATCGTCCTGCTTGAGGCAGCATCCAAAAGGAATTGGATGGACTCTGGTTACCACTCAAAGAATAGTTTTGCAAGTTTCTCTCCATAGTTGATTTGCTCTCCTGATCCAACCTGAATATGTTCAAGAAGCATCATAGGATTTGGATCAACATTATTAAAAACTTTATATTTTCTAGCTTTTCAGTATGCAGCCAACAGTCTTTTTTTTATCAGACTTTATTTCGTGTACCCCCCCCCCCCTTCAACTAGTGCTATGTATTTTCATTCTTCTTAATATAAAAGATTTTTATTAAAATGAGATCCTCGTTCATCTTCCTCCTCCCCCCCTACTCCCCCTACTCTTAAGGAGGCTTACACCTCTTACATACTGAACTATGCCTCACGCCTCTATGTAGTGGAACGCCTCGCGTCACGTCTCCACGTTTTAAAACATTTTACAAACTTAATAAAGATAATCCGAAATGAGCAGCATTATGGTAGGTAGATAATAGTAACAACATGTCCAATAAATCAAGAATTCATCATCATCTCATTGGCAGGACACCAATCAGATGGTCTCTTGATTGTGTCAAATTATATAAACCATTAGATGTTGGTTTGCTCATTTGTCTTTCTTTAGTGGCTCATTAAATTAAATGCCTCTCTTGGCCATCAATGCAATTTACATACCAATGTTTTAAAAGTGCAAGGTGCAAAGATCAATTTGCACCTGAGGCGCAAGGTGAGGCGTGCGCCTTTATAAGCAAGGTGCAAAAAAAAGGCTAAAAAATAAAAAAAATGCCAAAAGAATAAAAAAAATTAATATTAATAAAAATATAAACTTTAATTTTAAAATAAATGTTTTAGAAAACCTATTATCTAATATTAAAATACATAAATATAACATGTAAAGCATATTCAAATGAGAACTTAGTTTCTTTTCTGAAGTTATTGATGGAGCGCAGATTCTCTTATAATAGAGCAGGTGGGGGGAAGCGAAGATGGGAAGCTTCTACCTGGTATCGTAGATTGGAGAACGAAGGGAGGGTAAGATGCAATCTTTCTTACAGAGAAGTGGTGGCGGCGGGGGTTTGGCTTACTTTTGGGGAGTTAGAGGTGAAATGGGTTAATGGTAATAGGGTGGTAGCAACGGATCCTCAGGGGGTGACTACGAGAAGAGAGTTTTTGAGGAACTGTTTGGTGGGTAGGTTCCAATGGGGGGTGGAGATTAAGGAGGTAGAGAGGTGGGCAAACGACGTTTGGAGAGAGGTGGGGGGTGTGAGAGTGAAGAAAATGGCAGATGGTCTATTCCTCTTTATTTGTCTGTCAAGAGCTGGTGCGGATTGGGTTTTAAGACAAGGTCCGTGGCAGATGGGAAGAAACCCCCTTTTGTTGGACTGGTGGGGGGCGAGTGCGGGATGCCATTACCTTGATCCCTTCGAAGTAGGAGAGGACTTGGAGTCATGCTGTGTTAGGGTTTACAACCTGCCACTCCTGCTATGGTGCCCAAGTGTCATAAGGGCTATTGGGGATGCTTGTGGGGGTTTTATAGAGACAGACGATTACCCGCTGGAGATTGCGACCTGCGAGTGGGTAAGAATGAAAATCTGCAGGGGAAACCAAATTCCAAGCAAGGTTGAAGTGGTAGCAGGGGAAGTGGTCTTCACGGTTCAGATCTGGCAAGAAGTTCTGCCGTCTGTCCGAAGTTGGAGAGGTGGAGAAGGGCTGTCTTGCGATGTCCTTAAAGAAGACAAAGAGAGTTCAAACTGCTCCAAAACGTTAATCTTGGAAGATTTTGGCGAAAGTGAGCTTCCCGGTTTTTCAGTAGCAAAGAGGTATCAGAAGACGAAGACGCGGGTTGCTTCTCCGATGACCGTAGATAGAGAAGAAGATGCAGGTTTGAGGGTTCTTTTGAGCCGTCCGATGTTGGTGATTTCGAATGGTACAGATGGGTTTGCCTAGGATCTAGCTGTGAAGGAGATTCAAAATTCAAATATGAGGGGTAGCGGGCAGGTTTGGGGTATTGAGGCCATTAAAGCCTTAATTAGAGAATGCCTTGCAGAGCTCCAACTGGCCCCTAGGGAAGTTAGTGCGCCAGAGAATTGTCAGAAGGGTTGTCAGCCTCCCCTACCCGAGTCTCAGTGGGCCCATGGGACTTTGGATGAAGTTAATGGGTCTGGAATGCTTTATTCAGCCCAACCAACTCTTCAACCTTTTATTCTGGAAGCTGGGCCTGGACTCAATGGTTCTATTGAGTCTAGTCCATCCTTTGTTCGAAGGGCGGACCTAACGCCAGATTTCAGTCCTCAGGTTGGCGGTGATCTTTAGGGTGTGGGTTTTGGGGAGGCTCGGGATTCTCAGGAGCGAAGGGGGACTACTGCTGGTAGGGAGAAGAAAGGCGGAGAGGGAGTTTCAAATCCCGGCGCTAGGGTTGTGAAATCTTGTCCTTCCCAAGCGTCTGCTTTGGTAGGCGAGACTCGGCTAAAGTCTAACCAACTAGCGGTGCTGAGAGAGGAAGAGGAGTTGATGGAGGTGGATCCGATAGTGATGGTGGTTGCAGATTCTCAAATTGCAGGTGGTGAAGGTATTCTTGAGGGTGTTGGGCCACAGGTGGGAGGTAGCAAACTCTGTGTTACGGATAGGTTTGCTGTCACGGTTGGGCAGTCTCAGAAGAATAACAATCTATTAGTGGATCAGTCAAACCAGGTAGGGGAGCAGTTTGAAAGTGTTTTTGATTCGTCATGGGTTTCTTCTAAGTTGATGGGATTGGGAAAGTTTTTGGGGATCTCGCTAGAAGGCTTGGAAGAGGAAACAATTAAGTACTTGGAGGCGGTAGAGAAAAGAATGAGTATGGCCAGGGGGAAAGCTGTAGTAAAGAAGGGGGGCAACAAATCTAAAAGTAGAGGATTGCTATGCTTGACTTGGAACCTTAATGATAAAGTTGGTAGGAGTGAGGGGAGGGGGTGGGGGAGAAAGGCTTAAGTGCCAAGTGTTCTGTTGTTCCTAGTTTGTTATGGAGCTTAAGATCTTATCTTGGAATGTTAGGGAGCTGGGGTCGGGGAGAAGGAGGCTGGTAGTTTGTGACTCTTTGAAAAATTCAGGTTCAAAAGTGGTATTGATTCAAGAAACTAAATTGGAATCTGTGGAGGTTGGAGTGGTTAGGAGTATCTGGGGGGAGGGGGAGGTTAGGTGGAGGTCGAAGTTGGCAGTTGGTAGTGCAGGGGGGTTACTGAGTATGTGGGACCCGACTGTTTGCAGCTTGATCTCTCTTCAGATTGGACTTTTTTCAATTTCTCTTGTCTTTAAACTTGCAAATGGCAATGTGTGTTAGGTTACTAATGTGTATGGTCCTAATGACCGAAGTCGGAGGGAGGAGTTTTGGGAGGAGTTGGCAGTGGCTAGGGGAAGTCTGGATTGCCTGTGGGTTATTGGTGGGGACTTTAATGTCACTCTTTCTGGGGAGGAGAGAAGCTCGGGGGGAAGAAGATCTAGGGATATGGTGCAATTTGCTGATTTTATCAACAAATTTGAGCTTCAAGATTTACCCCTTCATGGCAATAGGTATACTTGGACCAACAATCAAGACCTTCCTACCCTAGTGAGGCTGGATAGGTTTCTGGTTACTTCTAACTGGGAGGATGTTTTTCCGGAGTTTAAGCAGATTGCCCTTCCAAGGCCAGTGTCAGACCATATTCCCATTCAACTGGTTTGTGGTGTTAGAGAGAGAACAAAATTCCGTTCAAATTAGAGAATGCTTGGTTTAAGGATGACTCTCTAGTTTTGTTTGTTGAAGTCTATTTGGGAGGATATGCAGGTGGGAGGTGAGAAGAAGGCTCTACTGAGTACCATAAAGGAGATTGACACAGCTGAAGAATTAGGTCCTATTGTTGAGGAGCTCAGATTAAAAAGATTTCAGGCTAAGTTGAAGTTTGACAAATTGGCAGTGGCAGAAGAAATTAAATGGAGACAAAGAGCCAAAGTGGCGTGGCTGAAAGAGGGGGATAGGAATACACATTATTTTCACAAAATGGCAAATACCAAAGCTAGAGCTTCTGTAATTACTAGGCTGGAGGGAGAGGGCAGGGTAGGTATCATTGAGTCTAATATGAAGCTAGTGGCAACTAGCTTTTACAAGAAGTTGTATAAGGAATCTTAGGCATTCAGACCTTTTCCAAGATCCCTTTCTTTTAACCAGCTGAGTGATGAGCAGTCTTCTTTCATTGAGAGACCTTTTTTCTGAGGAGGAAATTAAAGAAGCTATTAAGTTGTTGGCTGATGAAAAGTCTCCAGGGCCCGATGGTCTTACAAATCTCTTTTACATTAAATGCTGGGATGTGGTGAGACAGGATATATTGAATGTTTTCCAGGACTTTTTTGAGAGGGGTTCATTGCAGAGAAGTCTGAACACTACCTCTATAACCCTCATTCCAAAGATTGAAGGTGCTGTGAATATTAAGGATTTTAGGCCAATTAGTCTGTTGCATAGCTTCTATAAAATCCTATCTAAAGTCCTTAAACAAAGATTGGAAGCAATTCTTGGTAGGGTTATCTCAAATAACCAAAGTGCTTTTATTCCGGGTAGACAGATGCTAGATTCAGTTCTTATTGCCAATGAGCTCATTCATTCCTGGAAAAAAGAAGATTCTTCGGGTTTGATTTGTAAACTTGATATTGAGAAGGCCTTCGATCATGTTAACTGGAGATGTGTAGACCTTGTGCTTCTTCAGATGAATTTTGGGCAGAAATGGAGGAATTGGATGAAAGCATGTATCATTTCCCCAAAGTTCTCAGTCTTGGTAAACGAACAATCTGTAGGTTTCTTTGATAGTTCCAGGGGTCTATCTCCTCTGTTATTTCTATGTATAATGGAGATCCTCACTCTTTTCTGCAAGAAGGCTACTGATTCAGGGGATTGGGAAGTTTTTGCAATGGTGCCGGGGGGAGAGAAGGTGAACATTCTTCAATTTGCAGATGATACAGTATGTTTTGCGGATGCTTCCCCCTCTTAGGTGGAGCTAATTCTTGGGATTCTCTCTTGGTTTGAAGTGATTACAGGCTTGAAAGTTAATTGGAATAAGAGCCAAATTATCCCAGTTGGACTTGTTTCCAATTTAGCTGAGTGTGCTGGTATTCTGGCTTGTCAGATTGAATTTCTCCCGGTCAAATATTTAGGACTCCCGCTTGGGGTGAGTGGTGATTTTTCTGCTATTTGGGACCCAGTTTTTGAGAGATTGGAAAGGAAGCTGGCTTCTTGGAAGGCTAAATACCTTTCTTTTGGGGGGAGGGTGACTATGATTAAGAGTACTCTCTCCAATTTGCCTACCTACTTCCTATCTCTTTTCTCTATTCCTAAGAAGGTGGCAAATCAGATTGAAAAGCTTCAACGGAATTTCCTTTGGAGAGGCTGGGAAGAGGAGAAAAAAGTGCACTTGGTGAGTTGGGAACAATTCTGTCTTCCCAAATCTGAAGGGGGGTTAGGTATAAGGAAACTGAAATATTTTAACTCTGCTCTCCTATGTAAATGGATTTGGAAATTTGCTGTAGAATCTGATGCTTGGTGGAGATCTCTCATAGCTAGCAAATATGGTGTGAGCTGGGGAAATTGGAGATCTAGGGACCCCCCTCCTAACTGGGGTAACTCTCTGTGGAAGGGGATAGTGAAGCATTTTCCAGAGTTGGCCAGGGTGATCTCAGTCAGGGCTGGTAATGGTAATAGGATCAAATTCTTGAAGGACCCTTGGTGCTCAGATGTTCCTCTTGCTGAATCCTTCCCTCTCATCTTCCAGTGTGCTTCAGACCAAGAGGCCTCAGTTGCTGAGTGCTATAGTATTTCTGGTGATTCTGTTCTTTGAACTCTCTCTTTCTGTAGAAATCTCTTTGATTGGGAGGTGGACGAGGCAGTGAATCTTTTGACCTGTCTACAGCATCAAGAGATGGACTTTAGTACAGAGGATAAATGGCATTGGAAGTGGAATCCTGATGGGATATTCTCTGTTAAATCTTTGGCGGCTAGGATTGGTAGGAAGGGTGTTCCTGATTTCCCAGTTCAGCAAGTGTGGAATCCTATCAGTCCGACTAAAGCCAGTTTCCTTGTTTGGACTATGGCTCTTAACAAATGCCTTTCCAAGGAGAACCTCGTAAGCAGGGGAATTCAGATTTTGGACCAGTCTTGCAGCTTATGTGGGTGCAGTGCTGAATCTACTGATCATCTGTGTTTACACTGCCCGTTCTTGGCTCAGTTGTGGAACCACCTCCTCAAGTTCTTGAAGGTTTGTTGGGTGATGCCGAGGTCAGTAAAAAAGCTGTTATGCTGCTGGCATATTGTGGGCTGGAGCAAGAAAAAGAAGACTTTATGGAAAATGATTCCAAGTGCTGTAATGTGGTGTATCTGGACTGAGAGGAATAGAAGGGTGTTCAGCAACAAGTTTCTAAGTCTGGAGGACCTAACCCAGAAGTTAGTTGGCAAGTTGATTTCTTGGTTGTCCGTGGCGGCAGATTTTAGAAACTGAATGTATCAGATGTATTTTTTTCCTTGTCTTGATGGCTTGTGTAATCGCTGTTTAGATCAGTCAGCCTGTTCCTCCAGTGTGTATTTCATTCTCAATAAATATTACTTTACCTTTTCCAAAAAAAAAAAAAAGAGAATTTAAAAATAAAATCAAATATATAAAACATTTTCAAGCATATAAAACCCACAATCTCTTTTTTTCTCAATTGCATTACTTCAAGTATCTAATGTGATGTAAAACATATTACATTCCTGACTCTACGAGTTGCCTTTGTACCACGCCCCTCGAAGCAAGCTCAAACAAGTCCACGTTAGGTTTAAATTCTTACTTCTCACACAAAAAATAATGATTTTATAGTTTTTATTACTTTTTAAGAAGACATTTTATTAGCATGAATGAATGAACAACATTACCAATTAGGGGGTCCTCGGAAGGCACATGCCTGGGCTAAGGCGCAAGGCGCACCAGGCGCTAGACACAAAAAAAGCGTCAAAGTTTCAAAAGGTGCATGCCTGGGTTGAGGCACAAGGCACACCAGGCGTGCGCTTTTTGAAAGGGCTGCTCCTAGGACCTGGGCGAGGCGCCTACTCTGAAATGTACCTCGCCTGCGCTTGAGGTGCACCTTTTAAATCACTGTTACATACCATGACCTATTGCAAGAGATACTTTACCAAATGAAATATATGGCATATGGATTTGATGAGAATAATGGGCTTGTTTACACATGGAATTTGACAATACGTGTATCCTTTTAATATATTTTGTGTTCCTATAGAACTCATCAATCACTTGAAAACTTTAGATGTTTGAAGTAACAATTATGTTTACTTTGGGTATATTTTTGTATTTGTCCTTTTTTCTTGTTTGTATTTTGGGTGGGGGTTGTGGAGGAATTTGAATTTGCAAAATTGAAGAAGAGGTCTGGAGTTAGATATTAATATTTGATGGAGTTAATGAATTAATTATGGTTCTTGTAATGGAAAGACATGGTGTATATTTTTCTCTTTTGTAGTTCTTAAATTATTTTAACATATACTTAGATTGAAGTTAAGTTTGGTAGTGAAAAGCAACGACATTTCACCTTTAAAAGGGATTAGTCAAAAGGAAATTTTTATTTTTTGATACATTTTAAATTCTTTTAATAGTTTAAGATTTTAGCAGTAGAAGGATAAAAATGGCTATGAGATGTTGAAAGCCAGTGCTTTTGGTTTCTAAATTTTAACTTCAGTTTGAATTTATTGCTCTTGTTTTCTTTTCCTACATATCAATTGCTATTATTAGAAAAACTTCTGTCAGAATATATGATTCCAAACTAGAAGCAACTTTTACTAATCTCACTATCATAAAGCCAAAGATTTGACACCAGACTTGTGGCAGGTAAGAAATGTTGTAGAAAAAGTCTGGTTATTCATAATAATATTTGAAGTTGCTGCTATTTTTTGCTTTTTTTTTAATTGTTTGTACATAAAGAGATAGGAATACTAAAGGAGATGATGGGGGTACTACGTCCCAAGCATCTCCGATGGGGAAAAATTAAAATTTGGCCGGATTGTTGATCTGACAGTAGGCCTCTGTTGGAGTTATTCCTAACACTATTTGCAATGGTTGAAGACAAAGAGGCAGTGGTATCTCAATATAATGTAGAGGGAGGGAGTTAGATTATGTGATTCCAAAATTTTGTAGGACTTTTTATGATTGAGAATTTGATGGAGCTGCTGATATTCTCAATAAACTGCAGGGTCAAAGCCCAAATAGGTAGGACTGAGGGCAGAAGGTGGGGTTGGGAATGAAATGATGACTTCTCAGTTTGATTACCGGGGTGATTACTTTACCTTGTCAGAAGCTTTGGAACGCCCCAATTCCCTCCAAAGTGTCCTTTATGACCTGGTTATTTTTTAATATCCTGTATTGTAATCTGGTCTTCCATCCTTAAATAGATTACTTTACCTTTTTCAGCATTTTTTTAGTTTCTTTTTTGTGATGGATAACAAAAAAGATTCTCTCACTCTATATATTTTACTCAGTCTCCAAGGTAATATGCTTTATATAAAGGTATAATCCCTTACAGTAAGGGCATCCTGAAAACCACATGGAAAAGATGGTCTATCCAAGTCATAAAATTCCTTAAGTCCCAAATGTATTAAGAATATGGGGATAAAGAACAGAGGGAGGTGTAGAAGATTCCTAACGCGGTCAGATGCTTCAAGGACAGAAAAACAAAGAAGGTATCCAAGTGTTGAAAGTCTTGTTCATCTGGGAGGGGGGGGGGGGTTATTTGGGATAAGTATAAGAAGGTGAAGAAGGTTGAGAAGGCTCATTAGAAAAGATTAGTGAAGGATTAATCCAGCTGCCAAAGTAATGGAGTCAGTGGATATCTGATTGGTACTAGGACTCTATAAGCGGTGAAGGAAAGCATACAAATCAAAGCTGTGCATGGAATCAAAACAACAAAGCTTTTGACAGTGTAGTCTCCATGTGATGGGTTCCTCCAATGGAGAGTGGAGTCAAAATAAACTTTGATGGATGCAGCATGGGCAACCCCAGAGCATCCAGCAATAGGTGCTTTTATAGACCACAATGGGAATATCTTGGCATTTATTCTCTGGGCCCATAGGGGAAGGAAACTCAATCAAGGTTGAGTTGATAGCGGCACTGCAAGGTCTAAGAGTGACAATGATGTTAAGTTCAAGGAATATTTGAATCTTTTGTAGGAGCTGTGAAACTTGACAACTGAAATGAATGCAAATTTTACTTGGACTTAAAGATCAGCAAATGTGCTAGCTGATGTAACGACTGGCAAGGAGTATATACAGGGCACAAATATTCTGGGGTAATGTTGTAAACAACCATTTGTAGGGGAGGAAATGCTTCTGTAGAGTGCTTTGCACTTTCCTTGGGGATGCTTGGCATGCTGTATGGATTATTTCTTCTTACATGATTAATAGATAATATAATTCTTACAGATACCAATCAGTAAAAAAAGAGATCTGATTGGTACTAGAAGGGAGCACAATTTATGACATTAGGAGGTTCTTATTTGTACAAGTTGGATTGAGGTTGCTGATTCTGGGATGAGTATGTAGTTTTTCTGAAAGTTAAAGTTTGGAGCTGAAGATTGGGGGTGATGAGGTTGTTGCTATGTTTGAGATAAAAGGAGTTTCTATTATTTTGGCATGGAGTGTTCTTGTTTTCAGGAGTGAAAATATTTAGTTCTGATTGGTGGTTGGGTTAATATTATTGTGCATGTTTCTTTCTCTTTCAGGTATTGCAAGAACACCAGGATGAAGTCTGATCTTTTGCTGTTTTCACACAATGGGAAGGAGGGCAGATTTGGTCCTCACAAATCGTGCTCACACCGTTCTCACAGCCCTTTCCAGCCATGCATTGGGAACATCTCCATACTTGTATCTTTTTATTCATGGGGAGAATTTCCCAATGCATGGCTGAAAAGGGTTGTGAGAATGGTGTGAGCACAATTTTGTGAGTACCAAATTCGATTTCAATGGGAAGTACTTAGCCTCATCAATAATGATTGCTCAGCAATCATATGGGATGTCAACAAGGATTGTGGACTGTCCTTGAAACACAAATTAGAGGGCCACCAAAACCCTGTTCTGACTGTCTTGAAGCCCCAATGACCACCAACTCCAAAGTCCTCACCTGTGGAATGGAAGAGGTTATCAGAGGTTGGGATGTAAGCTCTTGTCAATGCCTCCGTATTTATAGAGAAAGCTGGTGAAGGTTTGATGTATTGTGGATGGTCTCCCGTCTCCGGATGGGAAGTGGTTATTCTCTGGTATGACCGACAAGAGCATTTGTATGGGAAACAGTTGGGATACTGGATGGGACAGCGGACACTGAAGATTTCAGACATGGCAATTACAAATGATGGAAAGTTGATTATAACCATGTGTCGAGAAACTGTTATATTGCTACTTGACAGGGAGGCAAAAGTTGAGCGATTGATTGAAGAGGGTCAGCCCATAGCTACGTTCTCATTATCAAGGGACGGTAGGTTCTTTGCTGGTTAATCTTCTAAATCAGGAAATTCATCTTTGGAACATTGAAGGTGATCTGAAATTCATTGCCAGGTACATAGTCCATAAGAGCACCAGATGTGTTATTAGGCCTTGCTTTGGTGGATTTAACCAAGCTTTTAGTGGGAGTGAAGATTCACAGGTTTATATATGGCATAGGGGGGACTTCAGAACGAGCTCACATCTGCATCCTAGGTGCAGAAAATTTTCTGCAACCAAGAATGGCAAAGTGCCACGTCTCTCCCTTTATTAATTACAAGTTAATGGAGTCCAGACTGTTAACGGGAGTCTAGAGCTCCAAGAAATTTTAAATTTTTAACCCCACTTTTATTCCCTCCTATGCTGTTGAAGGAGAACGAAGAGGAAAAGAGAGAGAAGCAGATTAGGAAGGTGCATGCAATTGAAACAGAACCGACTGTTAGTCATGTTACGAGGGTGCATGCAATTGATATTTGATTCGTCCTATCCGAGAATTTGAAATAGTCAAAAGAAGCTGTTCATCAAGTGAATTGGTTAGTGGTCTATCTGTTTCAAGATTCCTCAGTTCTGCATTAAATTCCATCCTCGAGTCAAATCCAATCTAAAATCCAGAGATCAGAAGCAATTTTTGCCCTGTTTATCGTGAATATCACAACCCTAATAAATTTGTTGATCGGATCGGATCCATCATCCATGGGAAGTTTTGATAAACGGAGTAAGAACTTGCTATATTTAAGCAAAAGACGCAAGATTTGATTTTCTACTCTCTTAAGGCTGCGTTTGGTAGTCTGGTTGATAAGGATTTGCTTCCTTTTTAGTGGTTAAAAAAGGAGATGAGTTCCATTTTGAGTGTTTGGTGATCCGAGGTCACAACCAAATTCTTGGATCGAAAAAAAAAATAGTTACAAGAAGCTCTGAGATCCTTTTTCCTTTTATTCATATCCGTGTTGTAAAAAAATTTCTACTACTATTATGTCTGATTAAAATTTTTGAATGACGAAAATACCCTTTTTGTATTATCGACCTATTCAATGGAAGCCCGAACCTCTAAGATTGAACGTTGTTCCACCATCCATGCAGTTCACAATGTTCACCGTTGGAGGAGATAGAACGTTGATTCAGTTTCTGTCTCTTTATTAACCACAGCGTTCCCAGTGATCACGGCCAACCTGCAGGTTCAGAGGCTGAATACTCGGGGATGTGATTAACCCTCCTCCCTGTACAGGTTTTTATTCTCTAAAAACTTTTATTTACCAAATTCTTATTTTTGTCCTGGAAATTTTCTTTGACACAAGCATTAACCATAATAAAAGAATAAATAAATTAAATAATTTAGAATTTTGTTGCTGGTATGTTGGGAACTGGTCATTTGTTCTAAAAGAGAATAAGCAGATTATTCTTTGAAGTCCCATGTTATAATTTTTGGCTGTAGACGGTGTTCAGCTGGATCATCCTTTGAAGAAGAAGCCATTGCAGCTTTAGAAGGAATTATTTTTGCCAAGTCTCATGGTTTCGGAAGGATAGTATCGGAGGTAGATTGTTCTCAGCTTATTGTAAAGCATCTTTTTGGCCGGACGACTCGAATTTTATTACCTATGATCTGATCCAAGCTTAAGCTTGCAGCCAGGTGGAAATTAAGTTGTCGTGTGTAGTGAGATCTGCCCATCAAGCTGCTATAACTTATGTTGGTGTTCGTCTGTGTTGTCCCCTTGATAGAGGATGGGAGGGGACATACCTGGTCCAGCCTAGCCCCACTTTTAGTTGGCTTACGTGGTTGTATTGGGCTTACCACGTATCCTTGGAAAGCCTATGCCCAACTTGGTTGACACATGATGAAACACAGCACCATTAGAGAACTATTTTACACCCTTTCTCTAATTTGATCTCACTTTTTTAGCATTTTACAAAGTCATTGCCTGACCAAATCTTGTCGCTTGTTTGATGAAGAGTGTAATATTTCTGATGTAGCATGGAATTCAGGAATTCCATCATGGATTTTGATAAATTTGGGAAATTTGATAAATAAAAAGGTTACTTGACAAAATGCTGAGAAGAACACAACCCAATGTTGGTCCCAAGTACATAGTCTGGATAGGGTTGGACTTGATACCAGACCTAAACTGTCATTTTTGCACATGGACTTCGTTTGTTTACAACTTTGTAACTTACCCGGGTAACATTTACCTAAATAAATTCATTTACCCATATTGTTTTGACTCCCAAGATTCCCCAGTAACTAACAGAATATTTTTACCTATAAAAAGTTAATATTAAAATGAACAAATTTGTTCCATTATATTTTATAAAATTTACTGGAGTTGATTTTACCATTGGACCCATTACTAAATACAAAAGAAGAATATTATAAAGTTGGTGAATGAAAAAAGGATATTCATTGACCAACTTTCCCCTCTTACAACAGGGCCATGATGTGACCATTATCAGCCCAAGTACCATCACACCAAGCAATGGCCCCTAAATGGAAAAAGGACAATATCATGGAATTCTATATTAGTGGGTATGTGGGGAATGGGAAGTTTTAAGGGAATTCTGGTACCTGTTTGACGAATTGCAGAAAAAGAATCAAGCTAAGTGGATTTACAGCTGTGAGGTTGTTAAGCGCTTGCTTTGGGAGCTGATAATGTCAAGCTTTGTTGGTGCACTAACCGTCTGCAGTCATTCAGGCATGGTCAATGAGGTTAGAAACTATTTCTGTAATGATAGAAACATAAATATTGAACCCATGAACAAAAATTTCAGTTGCATGATCGACATCCAAGAACAAGCTGGACTTCTTGAAGAGGCAGAAATATCATACCAGTAAAAATTCAGATGCTTCTTGCTTTCAGCTTGTAGGAAACACGGAAACATTGAAATGGGCAAATGAGCAGCAATGCAGATAATTTAAAGGAGATAGGAACATAGGAAATGCCTAGCATTATATATTAATTTGTTAAAAAATCAGAATGAAATAGAATAAAACAGGATATAACAGAAAATCCAACTGTCATTTCTAGCAAGGTTCTTGGGAAGATTGGTATGGTTACAGCACATATAGCTTTGTACGGGAAACCTTGTAAATGCATTTAGATAAAATACTTTCAATTTTTTTACTGTCTTACAAACTGCTCAACCAGTAATCCAAAATATTCCTTTTCTTCCTCGTCATTTAAGCAAAGTTTGACAATTGTTTGACGTAAGAACCTGTCATCATGAAATGTTCAGTTAACCCATCTAGAAAACGGGTTCTCGCGAAGGTGCAATTCAGATGGATCCCCATTTTTAAGGAGCTTTGTTGTGTGTATTTCTTATCCATTGAATCGATCAATTTGGTCTTCTCCTATAGACGATACTTGACAGGATTTGTGCAAGAGCAATGCAGTCGAAATGTTTAAATTCTCAAAATCAATTTAAACCTTTCATTAGCTTCTCATATAGTCATGAGGAGTTAGAACAGAAAACTGAGCGGTGTAAATTTTGATCCAGTAGTATCCATTTGAGTAAGGCTATACCAGAGAAACCATAAACAGCGCTTGTAAGTTAAATGAGAATATAAATTTTCTCTTTAGGATGAAATGGATAAGGCACTGCAAACCCTGCATTTATCTTTGTCAGACAAGCAGTGTCATTTCTTACGAAGGCACACTATACTAGGCAGGCCAAGAGGAAGTTGTTCAGACCTGTTATCCAGCATACGAGAAATGTGGGCAAAAGGAAATAAGTATACCTTTGAGGCTAAGTTATGCCCCTTACCATTTCTGCATTTTATCTGATAAGTAAATTTCGTATTAAACATCAACAGAAATGTACATAAATTACAATATCATTATTAGGGACAAGCTAAGAAACAAGAGAAAAATAAGCATATA